>NW_025535443.1:0-98080 GCF_020615455.1 Coregonus clupeaformis | reverse complement strand
TCATTGTCATGCTGAAAGACCCAAGCCACGTTTCATCTTCAATGCCCTTTGCTGACGGAAGGAGGGTTTCACCAAAATCTCACGATACATGGCCCCATTCATTCTTTCCTTGCACGATGGTCGCCCTGGTCCCAGCAGAAACAGCCCCAAAGCATGAGTGTTTCCAACTCCCATGCTTACAGCAGGTATGGTGTTCTTTGGATGCAACTCAGCAATTCTTTGGTCCTCCAAACACGATTATTGAGCCTTTACCAAAAAGTTATGATTTTGGTTTCATCTGACCATCAGGACATTCTCCCAATCCTCTTCTGGATCATCCAAATGCACTTCAGACTGCTCTGGGACATGTACCGGCTTAAGCGGTGGACACGCCTAAGCACTTGCAGATTTATGAGTTGGCTGCGAGTAACGTTAGCATGGCTGGCTTTGTTACTTGGTCCCAGCCTCTGCAGGTCATTCACTAGGTCCCCCGTCATGGTGTCTGGGATTTTTGCTCACCTGCTCTTATGTGATCATTTTGACACTGGGTGCAGATCTTGCGTCCCCAGATCGAGGAGATTATCAGTGGCCTTGTATGTCTTCCATTTCCACACATCGCTCCCACAGTTGATTTCTCAAACAATGTTTACCTATTGTAGATTCAGTCTTCCCAGTGGCAGGTCTACAATTTTGTTTTGTGTCCTTTGACAGCTCTTTTTGGTCTTGGCCATTGTGGTTTGGAGTGTGACTGTTTGAGGTTGGCCAGTGTATTTTATACTGATAACAAGTTCAAACAGGTGCCATTAATACAGGTAATCGAGTGGAGGACAGAGGAGCCTCTGAAAGAAGAAGTTACAGGTCTGTGAGAGCTAGGAAATCTTGCTTGTTTGTAGGTGACCAAATACTTATTTTCCACCATAATTATAAAGAAATTCATAAAAAATCCTACAATGGGATTTTCTGGATTTTTTTTCCTCAATTTGTCTGTCATAGTTGACGTGGTAACCTATGATGAAAAATTACAGGCCTCTCTCTCTATCTTTTAAGTGGGAGAACCCGCACACCTGGGGCTGACTGGAATACTTTTTTTCTCCACTGTATGTGAGAATCCCATCTCCTTAGAGGAAATTATAGAGACTTATTGATCACCTCAGAGTGATGTGTATAATCCCATCTCCTTAGAGGAAATTAGAGGGATATTGATCACTTTCAGAGTTATGTGTATAATTCCATCTCCTTAGAGGACATAGAGGCTATTGATCACCTTCAGAGTTATGTGGATAATTACGATTCCTGGAGAGGAAATTATAAAGGCTATTGATTACTTTTTTTTCTCACTTTATTTAACCAGGTAAGCCATGTTGAGAACAAGTTCTCATTATACAACGCTGACCTGGCACAAGATAAAGCAAAGCAGTCAAGATAAAAACAACAACACAGAGAGTTTATATGGGGGGTAAAACAAAACATATAGTCAAAAATACAATAGAATATATATACAGTGTGTGCAAATGTATACACTCACAATAATATGCTATTTACAGAATACGCTTTATCCAAAAGCGACTCTACAGTCATGTGTGCATACATTTTTTTGTGTGTATGGGTGGTCCCGGACGACCCCACACCTGGCGCAAAAAGCGCTGTGCTCTACCACAGCTGAGCTCACAGAGGACTCACAATGTAGCGAGTTATGGAGGTAAGGCAATAAATAGGCCATAGTGCAAAATAATTACAATTACTTAACACTGATGGCGTCAGTGGTTAAGGCACCAACCGCAGAGCTAGCATGTGCCACTAGGGATATCCTGGTTCGAACCAGGCTCTGTCGCAGCCGTCGCCGACCGGAGACTCATGGGCAGCGCCACAATTGGCCTAGCGTTGTCCAGGGTAGGGGAGGAATGGCCGGCAGGATGTAGCTCAGTTGATAGAGCATGGCGTTTGCAATGCCAGGGTTGTGGGTTCAATTCTACCGGGGGAGCAGTATGAAAAAAATATATATGTATTCACTAACTGTAAGTCACTCTGGATAAGAGCCGTCTGCTAAAATGACTAAAATGTAAAAATGTAAAAAATAGATGTGCAAGAGATGATGTGCAAATAGAGATACTGGGGTGCAAAAGAGCAAAATAAATAACAATATGGGGATGAGGTAGTTGGGTGGGCTAATTTCAGATGGGCTGTGTACAGGTGCAGTGATCGGTAAGCTGCTCTGACAACTGATGCTTAAGTTAGTGAGGGAGATAAGAGTCTCCAGCTTCAGAGATTTTTGCAGTTCGTTTCAGTCATTGGCAGCAGAGAACTGGAAGGAATTGCGCCAAAGGAGGTGTTGGCTTTGGGAATGACCAGTGAGATATACACTGCTGGAACGCATACTACGGGTGGGTGTTGCTATGGTGACCAATGAGCTAAGATAAGGTGGGATTTGCCTAGCAGTGATTTATAGATGGCCTGGAGCCAGTGGGTTTGGCGACAAATATGTAGTGAGGACCAGCCAACAAGAGCGTACAGGTCACAGTGGTGGGTAGTATATGGGGCTTTGGTGACAAAACGGATGGCACTGTGATAGACTACATCCAATTTGCTGAGTAGAGTGTTGGAAGCTATTTTGCTTAAATGACTATCGCCGAAGTCAAGGATCGGTAGGATAGTCAGTTTTACGAGGGCATGTTTGGCAGCATGAGTGAAGGAGGCTTTGTTGCGAAAGGAAGCCAATTCTACATTTAACTTTGGATTGGAGATTCTTTATGTGAGTCTGGAAGGAGAGTTTACAGTCTAACCAGACACCTAGGTATTTGTAGTTGTCCACATACTCTAGGTCAGACCGCCGAGAGAGTAGTGATTCTAGTCGGGTGGGCGGGTGCAAGCAGCCGTTGAAGAGCATGCATTTAGTTTTACTAGTGTTTAAGAGCAGTTGGAGGCTACTGAAGGAGTGTTGTATGGCATTGAAGCTCGTTTTGAGGTTTGTTAACACAGTGTCCAATGAAGGGCCAGATGTATACAAAATGGTGTCGTCTCATGAGAGGTGGATCTGAGAGTCACCAGCAGCAAGAGCGACATCATTGATATACACAGAGAAAAAGAGTCGGCCCAAGAATTGAACCCTGTGGCACCCCCATAGAGACTGCCATAGGTCCAGACAACAGGCCCTCCGATTTGACACATTGAACTCTGAGAAGTAGTTGGTGAACCAGGCGAGGCAGTCATTTGAGAAACCAAGGCTATTTAGTCTGCCAATAAGAATGCGGTGGTTGACAGAGTCGAAAGCCTTGGCCAGGTCGAGATGAAGACGGCTGCACAGTACTGTCTATTATCGATCAAACGAGAGGTTGAACATGCTGGTTAATAGGGTGCTGGGGGGCATGGGCAAGTTGCAGCGAGGGTGCAGAGCTGGTGACCGGGGTAGTGGTAGCCAGGTGGAAAGCATGCCCGTAGCAAAATGCTTTTTGAAATGTTCGATTATTGTAGATTTATCGGTGGTGATAGTGTTTCCTAGCCTCAGTGCAGTGGGCAGCTGGGAGGAGGTGCTCTTATTCTCAATGGACTTTACAGTGTCCCAAAACTTTTTGGAGTTAGTGCTACAGGATGCAAATTTCTGTTTGAAAAAGTTAGCCTTTGCTTTCCTAACTGATTGTGTATATTGGTTCCTGACTTCCCTGAAAAGTTGCAAATCGCGGGGCTGTTAGATGCTAATGCAGTACGCCACAGGATGTTTTTGTGCTGGTCAAGGGCAGTCAAGTCTGGGGTGAACCAGGGCTATATCTGTTCTTAGTTCTGAATGTTTTGAATGGGGCATGTTTATTTAAGATTGAGAGGAAAGCACTTTTAAAGAACAACCAGGCATCCTCTACTGACGGAATGAGGTCAGTATCCATCCAGGATACCCGGGCCCAGGTCAATTAGAAAGGCCTGCTCGCTGAAGTGTTTTAGGAGCGTTTGACAGTGATGAGGGGTGATCGTTTGACCGCAGACCCATTACGGACGCAGGCAATGAGGCAGTGATCGCTGAGATCCTGGTTGAAGACAGCGTTGATTTAGAGGGTAAAATTAGTCAGGATGATATCTATGAGGGTACCCATGTTAACGGATTTAGGGTTGTACCTGGTAGGTTCCCTTGATAATCTGTGTGAGATTGAGGGCATCTAGTTTAGATTGTAGTACGGCGGGGTGTTAAGCATATCCATGTTTAGGTCACCAAGCAGTACGAACTCTGAGGATAGCTGAGGGTCAATCAATTCACATATGGTGTTCAGGGCATAGCTGGGGTTGAGGGGGTCTGTAGCAAGCGGCAACATTGAGAGACTTATTTTCTGAAAAGGTGGATTTTTAGAAGTAGAAGCTCAAACTGTTTGGAGTACAGACCTGGATAGTATGATAGAGCTCTGCAGGCTAACTCCGCCCCCTTTGGCAGTTCTATCGAGACTGAAAATGTTGTAGTTGGGGATGGAAAATTCAGAATTTTTGGTGGCCTTCCTAAGACAGGATTCAAACACTGCTAGAACATCAGGGTTGGCTGAGTGTGCTAACGCAGTGAATAACTCAAACTTAGGGAGGAGGCTTCTGAGGTTAACATGCAAGAAACCAAGGCTTTTACGGTTACAGAAGTCAACAAATGATAGCTCCTGGGGAGCAGGAGTGAGACTGGGGGCTGCAGGGCCTGGTTTAGCCTCTACATCACCAGAGGAACAGAGGAGGAGTAGAATAAGGATACGGCTAAAGGCTTTAAGAACTGGTCTTCTAGTGCGTTGGGTACAGAGAAAAAAAAGGGGGCGATTTCCGGGCGTTGTAGAATAGATTCAGGGCATTATGTACAGACAAGGATATGGAAGGATATGAGTACAGTGGAGGTACACCTAAGCGTTGGGTAAAGATGAAAGAGATAGCATCACTGGAGGCACCAATTGAGCTGGTCTCCGCGTGTATTGGGGGGGGGTGGGACAAAGGATCTATCTGAGGCAGGTTGAGCAGGACTGGGGGCTCTACATTGAAAAAGTACAGTTAGAACTAACCGAAACAGCAATAGGCAAGGCATATTGACATGGGAGATAGGCATAAAGCAGTCACAGGTGTTATTAGAGAGAGCTAAGACAACAGCTGGTAATGGCGACGTAAAGTTTGAGACCTGCACCAGGCTGGGAAGACTGAATCTGCAATAGGTAAGCAGCTTGGTTTGAAGAAATCAACTGTGGGAGCAATTATTAGGAAATGGAAGACATACAAGACCACTGATAATCTCCCTCGATCTGGGGCTCCACGCAAGAAGATCTCACCCCGTGGTCAAAAATGATCACAAGAACGGTGAGCAAAAATCCCAGAACCACACGGGGTGAACGACCTGCAGAGAGCTGGGACCAAAGTAACAAAGCCTACCATCAGTAACACACTACGCCGCCAGGGACTCAAATCCGCAGTGCCAGACATGTCCCCTGCTTAAGCCAGTACCTGTCCAGGCCCGTCTGAAGTTTGCTAGAGTGCATTTGGATGATCCAGAAGAGGATTGGGAGAATGTCAGATGAAACCAAAATATGACTTTTTGGTAAAAACTCAACTCGTCGTGTTTGGAGGACAAATAATGCTGAGTTGCATCCAAAGAACACCATACCTACTGTGAAGCATGGGGGGTGGGAAACATCGTGGTCCTCTGGAGCTCAGCTGGTAGAGCACGGCGCTTGTAACGCCAAGGTAGTGGGTTCGATCCCCGGGACCACCCATACACAAAAAATTTATGCACGCATGACTGTAAGTCGCTTTGGATAAAAGCTGTCTGCTAAATGGCATATTATTATTAATATTTATCATGCTTTGGGCTGTTTTTCTGCAAAGGGACCAGGACGACTGATCCGGTAAAGGAAAGAATGAATGGGGCCATGTATCGTGAGATTTTGAGTGAAAACCTCCTTTCCATCAGCAAGGGCATTGAAGATGAAACGTGGCTGGGTCGTTCCAGCATGACAATGATCCCAAACACACCGCCCGGGCAACGAAGGAGTGGCTTCAAGAAGCATTTCAAGGTCCTGTAGTGGCACAGCCAGTCTCCAGATCTCAACCCCATAGAAAATCTTTGGAGGGAGTTGAAAGTCTGTGTTGCCCAGCGACAGCCCCAAAACATCACTGCTCTAGAGGAGATCTGCATGGACGAATGGGCCAAAATACCAGCAACAACAGTGTGTGTAAAACCTTGTGAAGACTTACAGAAAACGTTTGACCTGTGCCATTGCCAACAAAGGGTATATAACAAAGTATTGAGAAACTTTAGTTATGATCAAATACTTATTTTCCACCATAATTTGCAAATAAATTCATAAAATATCCTGCAATGTGATTTTCTGGATTTTATTTTTCTCAATTTGTCTGTCATAGTTGACGTGTACCTATGATGAAAATTACAGGCCTCTCTCTATCTTTTTAAGTGGGAGAACTTGCACAATTGGTGGCTGACTAAATACTTTTTTTCCCCACTGTATATATATATATATATACACACCACTGTATATATATACAGTGGGGAGAACAAGTATTTGATACACTGCCGATTTTGTAGGTTTTCCTACTTCACAAAGCATGTAGAGGTCTGTCATTTTTATCATAGGTACACTTCAACTGTGAGAGACTGAATCTAAAACAAAAATCCAGAAAATCACATTGTATGATTTTTAAGTAATTAATTTGCATTTTATTGCATGACATAAGTATTTGATCACCTACCAACCAGCAAGAATTCCAGCTCTCACAGAACTGTTAGTTTTTTCTTTAAGAAGCCCTCCTGTTCTCCACTCATTACCTGTATTAACTGCACCTGTTTGAACTCGTTACCTGTATAAAAGTCACCTGTCCACACACTCAATCAAACAGACTCCAACCTCTCCACAATGGCCAAGACCAGAGAGCTGTGTAAGGACATCAGGGATAAAATTGTAGACCTGCACAAGGCTGGGATGGGCTACAGGACAATAGGCAAGCAGCTTGGTGAGAAGGCAACAACTGTTGGCGCAATTATTAGAAAATGGAAGAAGTTCAAGATGACGGTCAATCACCCTCGGTCTGGGGCTCCATGCAAGATCTCACCTCGTGGGGCATCAATGATCATGAGGAAGGGTGAGGGATCAGCCCAGAACTACACGGCAGGACCTGGTCAATGACCTGAAGAGAGCTGGGACCACAGTCTCAAAGAAAACCATTAGTAACACCTACGCCGTCATGGATTAAAATCCTGCAGCGCACGCAAGGTCCCCCTGCTCAAGCCAGCGCATGTCCAGGCCCGTCTGAAGTTTGCCAATGACCATCTGGATGATCCAGAGGAGGAATGGGAGAAGGTCAAGTGGTCTGATGAGACAAAAATATAGCTTTTTGGTCTAAACTCCACTCGCCATGTTTGGAGGAAGAAGAAGGATGAATACAACCCCAAGAACACCATCCCAACCGTGAAGAATGGAGGTGGAAACATCATTCTTCTGGGGGATGCTTTTTCTACAAAGGGGACAGGACGACTGCACACGTATTGAGGGGAGGATGGATGGGGCCATGTATCGCAAGATCTTGGCCAACAACCTCCTTCCCTCAGTAAGAGCATTGAAGATGGGTCGGGCTGGGCTCCTTCCAGCATGACAACGACCCGAAACACACAGCCAGGGCAACTAAGGAGTGGCTCCGTAAGAAGCATCTCAAGGTCCTGGAGTAGCCTAGCCAGTCTCCAGACCTGAACCCAATAGAAAATCTTTGAGGAGATGGAAGTCCTGTATTGCCCAGCGACAGCCCCGAAACCTGAAGGATCTGGAGAAGGTCTGTATGGAGGAGTGGGCCAAAATCCCTGCTGCAGTGTGTGCAAACCTGGTCAAGACCTACAGGAAACTGTATGATCTCTGTAATTGCAAACAAAGGTTTCTGTACCAAATATTAAGTTCTGCTTTTCTGATGTATCAAATATTTATGTCATTCAATAAAATGCAAATTAATTACTTAAAATCATACAATGTGATTTTCTGAAAAAAAAATTTGATTCCATCTCTCACAGTTGAAGTGTACCTATGATAAAAATTAGACCTCTCATACTTTGTAAGTAGGATAGCGTGAGAATCGGCAGTGGGGAGAACAAGTATTTGATACACTGCCGATTTTGCACGTTGTCCTACTTACAAAGAATGTAGAGGCATGCACAGCACAGGTTGAGGTTGACACTGCTACGCCATCTTGGATCAATGGATGCAAGGACTGACCATCAATGACATCACCATTATAGTTTTAACCATGTTGAGGCTATACAGTGTTGGTTTACATTTACATTGTTTCTAAACATTGGAGTAGAAAAAGCTTATTTTGGGATCTGATGGGGCATGACAGTTGAACTAAGCTCATGAGGCATGTGTTATATTCTTCATGAATCAATGGATATATATCAATAATTTAAAAGTCCAAATATGGATGTAGCAACTGCAGATTTCCACTTTAACACCACACATCAGTTCAACAACTGCAGAGTTTGTGTCTCTGTTTTTAAGACAGTACTTACTAGTGTTAATCAGGGGCCCGGTTTCTCAAAACCATCTTACTGCTAAGTTCATCATTAGAACCATTGATGCCTTAAGATGCCTTTGGGAAACCGGAACCAGATATCCAGTTTCATCCGCTTCTTCCTCCTCCTTTTCGATGTGACAGTCATCTCCTCCTCCCTCTTCTTTCACTCTGAACGCGTCTTTCTCTTCTTTCACTGTAACGTCTTTCTCTTCTTCTTTCACGGTAACAGCCTCACCCTCTACTTGTTTTTGTATTGTAACATCCTCCTCTTCCTCCTCCTCTTTCACTAGAGCTTTCTTTCTCCGTCCAGCAGACCTCCTCTTCTTTAGCAGGAGGAGAGTAGCAAGTGAGCTCAGGTCAGATGTTAGCTAGCCAGGCTAGTGCTAATCTTAACCAGCCAGCTAGCTGACCAATAACAACAACACCGTAAATATGAAATTAAATGGGATAACTAACTAGACGACAGAAGTGGGTATAAAACACAGTGGCTAATATACACGAAAGCGTCTAAAGAGCTTTATTGGTTCGGCTATTTTGTCTAGCAAGCTACCGAGGTGTCTGACTAACTGTTGCTGCTGTTGA
Organism: Coregonus clupeaformis; assembly: GCF_020615455.1. Taxonomy (NCBI): domain Eukaryota; kingdom Metazoa; phylum Chordata; class Actinopteri; order Salmoniformes; family Salmonidae; genus Coregonus; species Coregonus clupeaformis. The sequence continues at coordinate 89,008 of NW_025535443.1, read as the reverse complement.
AAGAAGCGTCCCGTCCACTAGATTATACGTCACACTAGCAGCATAGCCTTAAAGTCCCACATCGCCATCTGCTGACTGGAGTGGGTAACGAAGTTGAGTAAAATGTAGATTTTATTTTCAGACAAAAAGTTAAAGGGTAGGAAGCATGAGTTTTTACTCACCAATGTAACAACACAGTGGCGTTTTAAAGACTTGGTAACGTAGTTGTAGTCATAATCAGGTTACCTATAAGTACAAACATTGTTATGTTTTTTTGGGGTTATTACATATTTATTAACTTATTTCCAATATCTTCTAAACTACCCACAATGCACTATTTCTCAACATCATATTGATCTAGTCTGTGCTACACTTTGTATTCTAGCCCTCTAATCCAAGGTTTAATTATCTAACCTAAAAAATACTTGTTACTCATTGATAATTGTGTCCCATTTTGTCTTTAAATAACGATTCTAAGCTAATAGCTCTGGTTATGGATGCCGTTATAGATGAGTCCCGGTCAGGGTTGATGAGAAATAGACAAATCTAGAATAATGTCACACTGGTATTAAAATATCATAGATTACTCCGATTTGGTCTCTGATTAGAGTTGTATTCTCTTTGGGATTTTATAAAGCCTTCGATACATTTTACATTTTAGTCATTTTAGCAGATACTCTTATCCAGATCGACTTACAGTTAGTGCATACATTTTCATACTGCCCCCCCGTGGGGAACGAACCCACAACCCTGGCGTTGCAAGCGCCATGCTCTACCAACTGAGCTACAGGGATAAAGTAGAACATTACTATTTTTCATGCCCTTAAAACATTTGTCTTTGGAGATTTATTTGTAAATCTATTAATACTCTGTAAATGCAACATTTAAAGTTTTGATTTCATGAGCCTGAAATAATACATTTTTCATACGCACAACATTTTTGTTTATATCCCTGTCAGTGAGCATTTCTCCTTTGCCAAGATAATCCATCCACTTGACAGGTGGCAAATCAAGAAGCCGATTAAACAGTATGATCATTACACAGGTGCACCTTGTGCTGGGGGGACAATAAAAGGCCACTTTAAAATGTGCAGTTTTGTCTCATAACACAATGCCACAGATGTCTCAAGTTTTGAAGGAGCGTGCAAGTGGCATGCTGACTGCAGGAATGTCCACCAGAGCTGTTACCAGAGAATCATCTTCAATTCAATGCTCTGAACTCCCCAATCTCCTGCATGTTCCTCTGAACTCCCCAATCTCCTGCATGTTCCTCTGAACTCCCCAATCTCCTGCATGTCCCTCTGAACTCCCCAATCTCCTGCATGTCCCTCTGAACTCCCCAATCTCATGCATGTCCCTCTAACTCCCAATCTCCTGCATGTCCTCTGAACTCCCCAATCTCCATGTCCCTCTGAACTCCCCAATCTCCTGCATGTCCCTCTGATCTCCCCAATCTCCTGCATGTCCCTCTGATCTCCCCAATCTCCGCATATCCCTCTGAACTCCCCAATCTCCTGCATGTCCCTCTGAACTCCCCAATCTCCTGCATGTCCCTCTGAACTCCCCCAATCTCCTGCAAGTCCCTCTGAACTCCCCCAATCTCCTGCATGTCCTCTGAACTCCCCAATCTCCTGCAAGTCCCTCTGAACTCCCCAATCTCCTGCATGTCCCTCTGAACTCCCCAATCTCCTGCATGTCCCTCTGAACTCCCCAATCTCCTGCATGTCCCTCTGAACTCCCCAATCTCCTGCATGTCCCTCTGAACTCCCCAATCTCCTGCATGTCCCTCTGAACTCCCCAATCTCCTGCATGTCCCTCTGAACTCCCCAATCTCCTGCATGTCCCTCTGATCTCCCCTCACTATTCTCCTCCTTTTTAGTCCAGTAACTTGACTTGGTTAACACACCTTTCACTTAAAGCACAAAGGTAAGGCTAGTCTGTCAAGGTGTCTGTAGGATAAACTATTTTTTAAAACAAAACCAGCATTGTAAAACCAGCATTGTAAAACGGCAGCAAATTTAACAATGCTCAGAAGTGGGATTCAGTTGCATGGCAAGTAGTTTTCCATGGTGTATTTGAGACTTTCCATGTAATTAATTATTATTATTATTAATTAAACCGCCATAGAAAATGTAGATTGACCGGGGTTAGAGGAAGCAACAGATCTGGAGATGAAAATGACGAGGGTTTCAAGTTGATTTTTGATGGGTCCTAGGCGCCGGAAACAAAAATGGTACCACCCTCCCGACCCAACGCTGAAATATGGAAGAGATACAACCAGGAGGGGTGTGTGGTCTAAACTAGTAACGGTCACAGCAAACTAACGCTCTTATTTAAATCAACACTGTTAAGGACAAGCATATTAATAATAATAATAATAATATGCCATTTAGCAGACGCTTATCCAAAGCGACTTACAGTCATGCGTATACATTTTTACGTATGGGTGGTCCCGGGGATCAAACCATGCTCTACCAATTGAGCTACAGAGGACCATTAAGGTTAGAATATTGCAGAGAACAATCTAATTATTAATGTTGTAGAAAATTGTCTTTGTCCTCCGTCAAACACGAAGAACTTTCAGAGTTTTTTGTAGAATTCAGATAGACTTTATTACAATCAATATAGCCGAGGTGGTCTGCAGAGCATCTAACTTTCCACCTCTCAGCTCTCAGTTTATACAGTCAATTTACATACATTTTAGCTTAATCCCTCCCTCTTTGGTTCCTCCACCACTGTCTCCAGTTTTCACCTCTGACCGCTCCGCCCACTTCCTTAATGGCGGTATCTGACTACATTTACATTTACATTTTAGTCATTTAGCAGACGCTCTTATCCAGAGCGACTTACAGTTAGTGAATACATATCTTTTTATACTGGCCCCGTGGGAAACGAACCCACAACCCTGACGTTGCAAACGCCATGCTCTATCAACTGAGCTACATCCCTGCCGGCCATTCCCTCCCCTACCCTGACGACGCTGGGCCAATTGTGCGCGCCCATGAGTCTCCCGGTCGCGGCAGCTGCGACAGAGCCTGGATTCGAACCAGGATCTCTAGTGGCACAGTTAGCACTGCGATGCAGTGCCTTAGACCACTGCGCCACTCAGGACAAGGACTTCCCTCCCTTCTAGTTCCGTGTCTGGAAACAATAGTGGTGGGACCAAGCCCTGTCATGCAAAAATAACAGAGCCATTTCCTGGCTCCGTTCTGACCCCCTAATTGATTCCCAAACCTATCAATCGATACTTAAAACATGGCAGGTCCATAATCAATTTTCTCAAACATACAGTGGGGAAAAAAGTATTTAGTCAGCCACCAATTGTGCAAGTTCTCCCACTTAAAAAAGATGAGAGAGGCCTGTAATTTTCATCATAGGTACACGTCAACTATGACAGACAAATTGACGTAAAAAAATCCAGAAAATCACATTGTAGGATTTTTAATGAATTTATTTGCAAATTATGGTGGAAAATAAGTATTTCGCAATAACAAAAAGTTTCTCGATACTTTGTTATATACCCTTTGTTGGCAATGACACAGGTCAAACGCTCTGTTCAACCCTGGCTCTGTTCCAGGACTATGCCTAAGGAGAGAGGCGAAGGGCAGCAGTCTGGTTTCAGTCACTGAAAAGGCAGGACAGCCGTGGATTAGAGAGGAGCGAGGAATTAGAGCCGAAGACAGGTCAGATGAAAAGAGAAGTCGGAAGTTTACAGACACTTACAGGTCGGAGTCATTAAAACTCGTTGAGGTATGAAGAGAGATGTCTATGTTATACAGTGTATATTTACTACTGTGTGAGTTCTGTTGGTGTACTCTACCTGTATGTACTGGTATCTCAAACGGCATCCTATCCACATAGAGCTCTGGTCAGAAGTAGTGCACTATATAGGGAACAGGGAGCCATTTGAGACACACTTTATGTGTGTGTGTGTGTGTGTGTGTGTGTGTGTGTGTGTGTGTGTGTGTGTGTGTGTGTGTGTGTGTGTGTGTGTGTGTGTGTGTGTGTGTGTGTGTGTGTGTGTGTGTCTGTGTGTATATGTACAGTTGAAGTCGGAAGTTTACATACACTTAGGTTGGAGTCATTAAAACTTGTTTTTCAACCACTCCACAAATGTCTTGTTAACAAACTATAGTTTTGGCAAGTCGGTTAGGACATCTACTTTGTGCATGACACAAGTAATTTTTCCAACAATTGTTTACAGACAGATTATTTGACTTATAATTCACTGTATCACAATTCCAGTGGGTCAGAAGTTTACATATACTAAGTTGACTGTGCCTTTAAACAGCTTGGAAAATTCCAGAAAATTATGTCATGGCTTTAGAAGCTTCTGATAGGCTATTTGACATAATTTGAGTCAATTGGAGGTGTACCTGTGGATGTATTTCAAGGCCTACCTTCAAAATCAGTGCCTCTTTGCTTGACATCATGGGACAATCAAAAGAAATCAGCCAAGACCTCCGAAAAAAAATTGTAGACCTCCACAAGTCTGGTTCATCATTGGGAGCAATTTCCAAACGGCTGAAGGTACAACGTTCATCTGTTCAAACAATAGTACGCAAGTATAAACACCATGGGATCACGCAGCCGTCATACCACTCAGGAAGGAGACGCGTTCTGTCTCCTAGAGATGAACATACTTTGGTGCGAAAAGTGCAAATCAATCCCAGAACAACAGCAAAAGACCTTGTGAAGATGCTGGAGGAAACAGCTACAAAAGTATCTATATCCACAGTAAAATGAGTCCTATATCGACGTAACTTGAAAGGCCGCTCAGCAAGGAAGAAGGCACTGCTCCAAAACCGCCATAAAAAAGCCAGACTACGGTTTGCAACTGCACATGGGGACAAAGATCGTACTTTTTGGAGAAATGTCCTCTGGTCTGATGAAACAAAAAAAGAACTGTTTGGCCATAATAACCATCGTTATGTTTGGAGGAAAAAGGGGGTCTTGCAAGCCGAAGAACACCATCCCAACCATGAAGCACGGGGGTGGCACCATCATGCTGTGGGGGTGCTTTGCTGCAGGAGGGTCTGGTGCACTTCACAAAATAGATTGCATCATGAGGAAGGAAAAGTATGTGGATATATTGAAGCAACATCTCAACACAGCAGTCAGGAAGTTAAAGCTTGGTCGCAAATGGGTCTTCCAAATGGACAATGACCCAAAGCATACTTCCACATTTGTGGCAAAATGGTTTAAGGACAACAAAGTCAAGGTATTGGAGTGGCCATCACAAAGCCCTGACCTCAATCCTATAGAACATTTGTGGGCAGAACTGATAAAGTGTGTGCGAGCAAGGAGGCCTACAAACCTGACTCCGTTACACCAGCTCTGTCAGGAGGAATGGGCCAAAATTCAACCAATTTATTGTGGGAAGCTTGTTGAAGGCTACCCGAAATGTTTAACCCAAATTAAACAATTTAAAGGCAATGCCACCAAATACTAATTGAGTGTATGTAAACTTCTGACCCACCGGGAATGTTATGAAATAAATAAAAGCTGAAATAAATCATTCTCTCTACTTTTATTCTGACATTTCACATTCTTAAAATAAAGTGGTGAACCTAACTGACCTAAGACAGGGAATATTTACTAAGGATTAAATGACAGGAATTGTGAAATTGAGTTTAAATGTATTTGGCTAAGGTGTATGTACTTGTTCTCCCAGTGTTGACAATGCTGATGTAACCGGTGTGAAATGGCTAGCTAGTTAGCGGTGTGCACTAGTAGCGTTTCAATCGGTGACGTCACTCACTCTGAAACCTTGAAGTAGTTGTTTCGCTTGCTCTGCAAGGGCCGCTGGCCTTTTGTGGAGCGACGGGTAACGGTGTTTCGAGGGTGACTGTTGTCGATGTGTGCAGAGTGTCCCTGGTTCAAGCCCAGGTAGGGGCGAGCAGAGATTTTTAGATTTGAGATTTTAGTCATTTAGCAGACGCTCTTATCCAGAGCGACTTACAGTTAGTGAATGCATACATCATTCTTTTCATACTGGCCCCCCGTGGGAATCGAACCCTCAACCCTGGCATTGCAAACGCCTTGCTCTACCAACTGAGCTACATCCCTGCCGGCCATTCCCTCCCCTAACCTGGACGACGCTGGGCCACATGTGCGCCGCCCCATGATCTCCCCGGTCGCGGCCGGCTACGACAGAGCCTGGATTCGAACCAGGATCTCTAGTGGCACAGGAGGCCACTCAGGAGGTTGGGACGGAAGCAACACTGTTACACTAAGTCAGTATAATTTATGAACCTCTGTTGATTGTAATGTATTTAATTGTTCCATTCCACATTTTTATTAAGGGTTATCCAAAGAAATATTGATTCAAATCCTGATTTATTCTCACTCCTAGCTTTAAATTCATTGGGAATTCCTCTAGGTTGGCCTTTAGCACCTATCTGTACGTTTGGGGTCAGCTTCACATGCCCTTTCTGATCTATTTAATTTAGTATCTTGTATATCAACGTTTAAGGCCTTCCAGTCAACTATTTAAAACATTTTGTATCAGCTGTACTCTGGCACAGATCCCTTTCCGTCCTTTTGGCAATAATGTCCTTAGTTGCCCCTGACAGACCCAGAAGAATGCCTCAATGGCCCCCCCGACTGATCCTCGTAAGGAACGATCAGTGGTGATGCCAGTGTCTGATTTCCGCATCCATCCAGGATAACTATTACCCCAGTCCTTGACCCTGCTGCCTGATCCATTTTTCTTTGAGGGGTGTCTGCATTCCAAAAGCTATCTGTATCTAGGTGCCATGTTGTTTCACATTCTCCCTTGAATTCTCCCAAATGATATAACCCGATTGTTTTGTTGTAACACCATATTTCCGCTCATAGTCTATTTGATATTTCTCTGGTGCTTCCCTTTTTCCTGGTTTCTATTCTAGCGTCTAATCGCTTACACTTCTCTCCACCTCCTGGTTGATTATAACATTGTTAATATTTAGGATTTCCTAAAATATGACAAACATTCTGCTGGGCAATACAGTCTTTCCGAGTCCCTTAGACGACAGAAGTTGTGATTTAAACGTAGCACAGTCCTGGTAGCTGTGGGGATTTGGTACTGCTGTTAATTATTTTAAAAAGGGAGACGAAGTGCAGATTAGACAGTTTTCTTTCATTGTAATGTAGCATATTGTGGCCGTCTATACCAGTCATTGTAATGTAGTATATTGTGGTCGTCTATACCAGTCATCGCTTTAGCTCCTCCTTCCATTCTCTTCCTTCTGCTTCTGCTGGGGCCTCTAACATGTAAGGGGTTTAGTGCACTTTCCCAAGGAATAACTACTTCGGCAACACTGCCCCCTGGATATGTAGCATTTGTAAGGTACTACATCAAATTGTTTATCTAAGTCTTGGGCTGTTATTCTTATGTCTATGATCCACCTGTCATTCCTTTTTTTTTACGTCACAGTTACCCATGATCCACCTGTCGTTCCTTTTATTATCCTGAGGTCAGAGTTATCCATGATCCACCTGTCGTCCTTTTATTATCCTGAGGTCACAGTTACCCATGATCCACCTGTCGCTTCTTGTATTATCCTGAGGTCACAGTTACCCATGATCCACCTGTCGTTCCTTTTATTATCCTGAGGTCACAGTTACCCAAATGATTTGACCGACTTTAATAGCTGATCCCTTTCTGTACTTCAGTTGTGGTTCCTGTTGTGCAAGAATATACATTCCAATCCTGTCTGTTTCTCTTCTCTGTCTTTTTCTTGTGCTCTTTACTATTGTCAGTATGCCATTTTCCTTACTCAACTGTTCTGGTTTCCAATTCTGTTAGGGGGACTAGTCAAGGGTAGAGAAATCAATGGTGGGGAAATCTGGTGAGTCTTGGTAGTCTTGTAGGATCTTGAAGGCCTTGTAGTATCTTGGAGGTCTTGTAGGATCTTGGAAGTCTTGTAGGATCTTGGAGGCCTCTCCTCCCCGAGGGAATCAGCCAGAGAACGTAGCTTATCAGTATCATTCCCATCGCCATCCTCCCCCATCTCCTGACTTTGGTCAGCTCCAGTATTTCCGATCCTCAGGTCCCCATCTCTAGGTCCTCAATTTTCTCGTGGTCCTCTGGTGCAGTGGTTTAGATGATACCAGGTCGAGCTCCTCTATCCGCACAGCCGTCGGTGCAGCCTAGGTGACGATGTATGGTCTCTTTGGCTCGGGACCTTCTTCCGTCACCAGGGTCTCCGGATCAGGCAGAGTCCCTCTCAATCCATCGACATCGGTCTCGCGGAGAGTGTCCTTCTGGCAGCGCACCAATAGGGAAGCTTGGAGTCACTACTGCAAAGACACACAGACAAAGACAGACACAAAAGAAAACAATGCTACACAATGGTGGGGCCATCTTCCTCTTCTGGGGTTGGAACTCTCCTACAGTGGGACACATGGATCCAGGTATCTGTCGCTGCTACTTTCACCGTCATCGAGGTAGCCAGCAACACCTGGTTTGGGGCCCTCCACCTAGGGTCTTTCCAGCTCTTCTTCTGTAATCTTTTACCGCCACAAAGTCTCCAGGGTGCAGACAATGCTCAGATCCTCCTGCTCGGTTGGGCAGAGAAGCCTTCACCCATGAGAAGAGAGTCTTAAGAACATTGTTAAGTGAGACACAGTATGTTACTACTGTACCATGTCTTCTCATCAGTCAGGAGAAGCCCTGAGATTAGGAAGTCCACATTCTTGCAGCAGTCCACTAGTTTCAGAGACAGGTCCCCTTTGTACTTTGTCTCCGGCCACAAATACATTTGCACATAAAACATTCCATCTAACTCATAACACATTAATTACTACGCTCATATTCTTAATACAATTTGCATATTTACCAAAGGCCCCAGGGGACCGGTAATTCCCCCTTTGGACACATGACTCACATTGTGATTCATGCACCCAAAAAACAAAACAACAACGTTACCTCGTGAAACCAAAATAACAAATGAAATTAGAATGACAACCCTTGATAACGTCTTAACTAATTGCATACCATAAGGTAATTCAAGGAAATAGTCAAATTGACTAGCGACAAAATGTGCTGTCCATAACGAAATAGGCTAAAGATTAATTTAGCAGGACCCTCTTGAATTCATCCGTATATCACTACATTCTAGAGCAGTGAGTGAACGCCCTATAATGTTGTTAACTAGCATCTAATCGTTAGCAAGCTAGCTAGGTAAGTAACTCAGCTAGCAAGAAAATAAGCAGATAGTAAGCTATCCAACTTAATAAGATGATGAAACCGTTAGGCTAGCAAAACCACACAAGCTACTAGCTAGCAAGCTAACATTAGCAACTTGCGTTAACGTTAATTGTCCTAAAAAATAATGCAGTGAAAAACGCCAGCTGAGTTAGCATGTAATTCATCGTTGAGTTTACTTCACTAGCTTAACGTGTTAACGTTACTGTTTGTGCAAATATTTAAATATTAAAGACAATCATAAGTTATAAAAGTTTGCATTCGCTATGACAATAGTCTGATACCATCTAACAAGATGGAAAGCCGTAGCTTTACTTGAACAAACAAGCTGAGTCGCAGTAAAAACAAGAATCATGGGTGGGGGCCGGGTTTGCTCAAGGACCAATGAATTGCCCAAATTGACTTCAGTTGCAAAACGAATATGACTAAGGTCATACTAATATATTTGTGGAAAAGATACTCTATTGGGGAAAATAACTAATGTAACATACTTTGCATTCCAATCTGGTGCATGAACAGATGAGTAAAACTAAAAACTAGAAAACATTTCAAATGCATTAGTTTAATAAAAAATTAGGTCCATCTCCAGCAGTTTTTTTACATCGACAACATGAATCGCTTCTCCATGATTCAATATCCAGGCCAGCGAATTGGTGCTCCATCTATCTTTTTTGACTAAAAGTGTGCCACTAGTGTATATTCGATATTTCAAAACGTTCAGTGATAAATACAAACAATTAAACAGTTATTTAGTTCCAAAAGCCAACCGGTCGCCATTTTTCTATCGCTAGTACCACATTGGAGGGAGGATGGTTGGTAACTCCCTGTTGATGACATTGGGCTTTCCGGGTTCTTCTGTGAGGGTTTAAGAGTTGCCGCCATATTTACATTGCAAGTTGCAACATTGACTGGTGGCTTTGATTTGAACATAGTTTGAAGCAATAAACAGGTAATGGAATTAAATGTACATTGTAATGGCCTCCAATAGGATAGACTAGAATTGGCTTCATGACCACAGACAATTTCACCCTTAATGACAGTGATCAACACTGTGTGAAGTGGTTTAGGAGCGGCATCTCTTTAACAAAGAAATCTGAACAGTTGGATTTGCCTTTGAAAATATAGCCTAGTATATAAAACGAATGAAAATGTAGGCTATTAATGGCTATAAACTGTACATTATTAGGTGTATCATTTTTACATTTACATTTACGTTATTTAGCAGACGCTCTTATCCAGAGCGACTTACAAATTGGTGCATTCACCTTATAGCCAGTGAGACACCTACTTTACAATATGTATATATTTTTTATTTCATGTTAGGGTTAGGCATTAGGGTTGCAGTGTGGTTAAGGTTAGGTTATTTCATGTTAGGTTAGGCATTAGGTTAGCAGTGTGGTTAAGGTTAGGGTTATTTCATGTTAGGGGTTAGGCATTAGGGTTAGCAGTGTGGTTAAAGGTTAGGGTTATTTAAATGTTAGGTTAGGCATTAGGTTAGCAGTGTGGTTAAGGTTAGGGTTATTTCATGTTAGGTTAGGCATTAGGTTAGCAGTGTAGTTAAGGTTAGGTTATTTCATGTTAGGGTTAGGCATTAGGGTTAGCAGTGTGGTTAAGGTTAGGGTTATTTCTTGTTAGGGTTAGGCATTAGGGTTAGCAGTGTGGTTAAGGTTAGGGTTATTTCATGTTAGGTTAGGCATTAGGGTTAGCAGTGTGGTTAAGGTTAGGGTTATTTCATGTTAGGGTTAGGCATTAGGGTTAGCAGTGTGGTTAAGGTTAGGTTATTTCATGTTAGGGTTAGGCATTAGGGTTAGCAGTGTGGTTAAGGTTAGGTTATTTCATGTTAGGGTTAGGCATTAGGTTAGCAGTGTGGTTAAGGTTAGGGTTATTTCATGTTAGGGTTAGGCATTAGGGTTAGCAGTGTAAAGTAACGAAAGTAATCAGATTACGTTACTGAGTGTCAGTAATCCAAAAGTTAGTTACTGATGAGAATTCTGGACTGTAGATTTAGAAAGTAACTTTACCCAGGCCTCCCAAGTGGTGTAGCGGTCTAAGGCACTGTGTCGCAGTGCTTGAGGCGTCACTACAGACCCGGGTACGATCCCAGGCGGTGCACAGCCTGCCGTGACTGTGAGACCCATGAGGCGTCACTACAGACCCGGGTTCGATCCCAGGCGGTGTCACAGCCTGCCGTGACTGTGAGACCCATGAGGCGTCACTACAGACCGGTTTGATCCCAGGCGGTGTCACAGACTACTGTGACTGTGAGACCCATGAGGCGGCAGAAAAAATGGGCCTCAAAATTGGCGTCAGGGATCTCGCCACGGTATCTTTGGCATTTAAATTGCCATCGGTAAAATGCATTTGTGTCCGTAGCTTATGCCTGCCCATACCATAACCCCACCATGGGGCATTCTGTTGACATCAGCAAACCACTCACCCACACGACGCCATACACGTGCTCTGCAGTTGTGAGGCCGGTTGGACGACGGCCAAATTCTCTAAAACAACGTTGGAGGCGGCTTATGGTAGAGAAATTAACATTCAATTCTCTGGCAACAACTCTTCGGTGGACATTCCTGCAGTCAGCACGCCAATTGCACGCTTCTTCAAAAGTCTAGTCATCTGTGGCATTGCATTGTGTGATAAAACTGCATATTTTAAAGTGGCCTTTTATTGTCATAGCACAAGGTGCACCTGTGTAATGATCATGCTGTTTAATCAGCTTCTTGATATGCCACAGCTGTGAAGTGGATGGATTATTATGGCAAAGGAGGAGAAATGCTCACTAACAGGGATGTAACAACATTTGAGAGAAATAAGCTTTTTGTGAGTATGGAACATTTCTGGGATCTTTTATTTCAGCTCATGAAACATGGGACCAACACTTTACGTTGTTGCTTTTATATTTTTGTTCAGTATAGTTTATTTATATAGCACATTTCAGACATGAAATGCAACGCAATTCACAGGAAAAAATGAATAAAAACGATGAAAATAAAAACATAAATATTTACTAGACAACAAACAGTGGATAAAAAACTAAAGAATATCAATAAAAGCTGAAAGACTAAAGAGCATCTAAGGAAATAACATTGGTTAAAACAGTAAGAATATGATGTAATATCCAGCCCAAAATATAAGCTGGTTTTACTACACTGTTTATAAACAATATAATTGTGCAACAAAAAAAATCAGTTAATCACATAAATTATTATGATTACTAAATGTTACATGAAATGGAAATATTATGAAATATCAAAACCGAATGTACACCCCTTTGTTAATATGTATTGGCAATAATTCATTTCCAAAAGGGAGGCATGGAATAATTAAAAATGTATATTTTGTCAGGCTGGATGTTTGAAATATGAGTAGGTGATTTGAGTCATGCTTCTTCAGCAGTGGAATAAAGACAATTAGCACTTGAATGTTGTAAAGAAATACTGGAGTGATGTAAGATTGTTAATAAAACAGTTCATAGACGCATGTGTTATCCTGCGTCCATGTTTATAGGCTGCAAGTACGTTGAAATGAAGTTGTTTTCAAGTCGTTGAAACAACGACCTAAAAAATACATATTTTTAACCTTAACTTTCAACCAAAACCAAACGTAGATTGGACCTCGAGCATAGTCTTCTTTTCAACGTCTTTTCAACAACATTTTGCTCGGTGGGATACTGCCCAATGTCAAAACACAGTTTTAACGTGTCCAAATCAATAACCAATATGCAGAAACAGTTTGTGATAAATGGAAAACCTAAACATAACATGTACTATCGACACAAACATGTTCCACAATAGTAATCATAGTACTTGTATTTTTTTAAACAACCACCTTATAAACTGCACAAGCACCAAAAACGCTGTTGTTTTGACAAGTGGCAATAAATCACTGATATCGATTAGGGGATAAATCAGGTTGTACGTATGTTGAAACTAACACAACAAAAAAATACACAAGAAAATGGAAGATATATTTTACCTCACTGGTTAGAGGACAACCTGCAGAAGACAGTCAGCTACATTTTGGAGTGATGCATTTAAATGTAGCGGTCCCCAAAACGAAGAGAATCACCACACTTATTTGTCATCACTCATATCGATATCATGTTGAAATCAATTGCGCGAGAGGGGGGAGATGAGGTTGCACATCCTGTTAAAACTAATAGCTCAATAACCACATGGAATCTGGGAATAATGTGTACATCACTGGTCAGAGGACAATTTGTAGAAAACAGATAGCTACATTTAGAAGTGTTGTATTTTTGATTCAAGTGGGTCGCCAACGCTGTAAGTGTAACGCAACACTTTATTTGTTAATCGCTTTTTGTTAATGACATAAATAGTACTCTTTCAATTCAGAGCCTGGATTTTTCCCGATGAGGGTAATATCCATATCACGTTGAAATCAATAGAACAGGGAGCAAACGTTTAGGGTTCTACATTGTGAAATTCATTAAAATAGTCATACAACAATGTTAAAACATTGTGACATTATTTAATTGATAACATGAAACAACTCCTTCATGTATGTACTTTCTGATGTTTAATCAGAGTTCTTTTACCAGCGTATCTCTTGCCACATTGATCACAGCTATAAGGTTTCGCTCCTGTGTGTGTTCTCTGATGTGACATCAGGTTACTTGAGTCAGTAAACCTCTTCCCACATTGATCACAGCTATAAGGTTTCTCTCTAGTGTGTGTTCTCAAATGTACCATCAGGTTACTTGAGTCAGTAAAACTCTTCCCACATTGATTACAGCTATAAGGTTTCTCTCCTGTGTGTGTTCTCTGGTGTGATTTTAAACGTTGGGATGAAACAAAACTTTTCCCACAGTCAGAGCAGTGGTAAGGCTTCGCTCTTGTGTGTTTCTATTGTGTGATTTTAATTTGGGAGGAAACAAAACTCTTTCCCACAGTCAGAGCAGTGGTAAGGTTTCTCTCCTGTGTGTGTTCTCTGGTGTATAGTCAGCTGGCTAGATGAAGTAAAATTCTTCCCACATTGATCACAGCTATAAGGTTTTGCTCCAGTGTGTGTTCTCAAATGTACCTTCAGGTTGCTTGAGTGATTAAAAGTCTTCCCACATTGATCACAGCTATAAGGGTTCTCTCCTGTGTGTGTTCTCTGGTGTGATTCTAAATATTGGGACGAAACAAAACTCTTCCCACAGTCAGAGCAGCGGTACGGTCTCTCTCCTGTGTGTGTGTCTCTGGTGTATAGTCACTGGCTAGATGAAGTAAAAATTCTTCCCACATTGATCGCAGCTATAAGGTTTCTCTCCTGTGTGTGTTCTCAAATGTACCTTCAGGCAGCTTGAGTGAGTAAAACCTCTTCCCACATTGATTACAGCTATACGGTTTCTCTCCTGTATGGATTCTCATATGTATTTTTAAGGTCTGCTGAAGAGTTGAATATCTTCCCACAGTCAGAGCAGCAGTGAGATTTCTTCCCTGTGGGTTTCCGCTGGTGTTTCTTGAGATGTTCTGATCTGGAGGGACTCTTCTCTGCCTCCTCAGCTTCATGATGTTGTTGAGGCTCCCCAGAGGATCCACGATAGTCACGTCTCTCTTCTGTGTGAACGACAAAGTCAGACAGATGGTTAAAGGCCCACAACAGCAGAAATACTGTTTATTTGAGGTAAAAGGTGATGCCCAGAGCGTACCCATGAAGCTGTACAACAATTGACATCTGTTAAATTATTTGACAATTGTCTTAAGACAGTCAAGTGAGCAATAATAGTAATATCTTGTCTTGTTTTCACATTAGTAGTAACATCGATGATTGTAGGCCAGAAATATGAATACACACAAAACATATGAACAAAATCATCCACTGTGAAAGTTGATACTTGCAGGCCCTTCATATGTAGGCTATGAGCAGCACTTCGTTAAATTGATCAAATCAGTTATTGTGTTCTTGATCAAACCGTGAGCAACACCTGTCAAACTCATTTCTCTCAAAACACAGGGATGTCGATTCACACGGGACTAGTATTACCAGAGGACCTTGGAGTTCGCCAAAAAACAGTAGGTTATTCTGGCTTGAATTGTTACTCTCCTGCCATGTAAAAATGACTGCCATGGCAGATTCAGACAGGACTAAAATTGCAGATGTGGTGTTTTTGTGTTTGTGCATATAATTACATTCAGAACCGCGGACAGCGACAGTATCCAAAGCGGGAGAAAGTACATTTGTTATAAAATAATATTAGATTTATTAGTGTTGCATCATTATTTTGTACATAATATAACCATATACAATTTATGTATCACATGTCTTAGAGCGATGGACTGTGCCATCTCCGTGGTCTCCACAAAGTCTTGTGCACCAGCTGTTCCGGACGACTGTATGATCACTCTCTCCTTAGCCGATGAGTAAGACCTTTAACCCCTGTAAATCTAAGCGTTGGGGGGAGGGGGGCTAAACTGACATATGGAATTGTTTTAAGATGGTCGTACTATGGATTACTTAAATTACTTAGATTGAAGCAAATTTGCGTCAATTGACTCCAAGGGGTTAAACAGGTTAATCTTCACAGACAGATTACCAGGACGCGTACTCAGAGCATGCACTGACCTTCTTCACTGACATTTTAAAACGTCTCCCCTGACCGCGTCTGTAATACCTACATGTTTCAAGCAGAGGCATTAATATGGAGTTGGTCCCCCTTTGCTGCTATAACAGCCTCCACTCTTCTAGGAAGGCTTTCCACTAGATGTTGGAACATTGCTGCGGGACTTGCTTCCATTCAGCCACAAGAGCTTTAGTGAGGTCGGGCACTGACGTTGGGCGATTAGGCCTGGCTTGCAGTCGGCCTTCCAATTCATTCCAATGGTGTTTGATGGGGTTGAGGTCAGGGCTCTGTGCAGGCAAGTCAAGTTCTTCCACACCGATCTCGACAAACCATTTCTGTTTGGACTTTCTGCTTTACGCACAGGGGCATTGTCATGCTGAAACAGGAAAGGGCCTTCCCGAGCTGTTGCCACAAAGTTGGAAGCACAGAATCGTCTAGAATGTCACTGTATGCTGTAGCGTTAAGATTTCCCTTCACTGGAACTAAGGGGACCGAACCATGAATAACAGCCCCAGGCCATTATTCCTCCTCCACCAAACATTACAGTTGGCACTATGCATTGGTGCAAGTAGTGTTCTCCGGGCGTCCGCTAAACCCAGATTCGTCCGTCGGATTGATCACTCCAGAGAACGCCTTTCTACTGCTCCAGAGTCCAATGGCAGCGAGCTTTACACCACTCCAGCCGACACTTGGCATTGCGCATGGTGATCTGGGGCTTGTGTGCGGCTGCTCGGCCATGGAAACCCATTTCATGAAGCTCCCGACTAACAGTTATTCTGCTGACGTTGCTTCCAGAGGCAGTTTGGAACGCGCTTCAGCACTCGTGGGCCCGTTCTGTGAGCTTGTGTGGCCTACCACTTCGCAGTTCAGCCGTTGTTGCTCCTAGACGTTTCCACTTCACAATAACAGCACTTACAGTTGACCGGGGCAGATCTAGCAGGGCAGAAATTTGACGAACTGACTTGTTGGAAAGGTGGCATCCTATGACGGTGCTACGTTTAAAGTCACTGAGCGCTTCAGTAAGGCCATTCTACTGCCAACGTTTGTCTATGGAAATTGCATGGCTGTGTGCTCGATTTTATACACCTGTCAGCAACGGTTGTGGCTGAAACAGCTGAATCGACTAATTTGAAGGGGTGTCCACATACTTTTGTATATATAGTGTATTTGCAACTGCTCGAGCTAAAAAATCTCTGTCGACAAAACAGCCTATCGACCAAACAATCGACCAGTCGACTAGGGTCAGCCCTAAAAAAAATGAAAATACATTTGCAGAATATTATCCAATGACTTATCAACAGCTCCAACAATTTGACCCCCACAGGAAAGCCTCACTGGCAGATATAGAAAGACCCATATACTGTATAGCCATTGATTCCTGAAGAATATAACTTTTAAATGCCTCAAATGTTTCAACTGTCTTACCCCATCAGAAACCAAAATATAAGCTTGTATAACGCCACTGTTTGTAAACAAACACTGTATAGCCTCAATTTGGTTAAAACTGTGATTTTGACCTTATGGACGGCCAGTCCTTGTATTCATAGTGTAGTGAATTCCAGGGGTAGCCCTGAGCTGGACTCAAACCTGGGTCCAGAGACTGTCAAGCCAACACCTTATAACTGTTATACCAAGATGTCTGAACTTCTTGATGAGGTCCGCTAGGTTTTGGGTTAAGGTTGCTGCAATCGCTTTCTCTATGAATTTGAGAGTGGTTACATTTCTCCAGCCCCCATCCCTCAGCTGTTTACCAAACCAAGTCTAAGGGCAGCCATTTTGTTGCTGTTTAAATCCTAGGTTGTCCTTTTAAAAAAGCCACATCAATCAATCAACCAATCTGCAGTTCAAACAATTACAAAGCTGTCATTCTGCCACTGTTTTGGTAATAAGATGATGATGGGGGCTGAGAAATGTAACTACTCTCACATTCATAGACAGACCTATGGATGCAAGGACTGACCATCCATGATATCACCATTATAGTTTTAACCATGTTGAGGCGATACAGTGTTGGTTTACATTTACATTGTTTCTAAACATTGGAGTAAAAAAAGCTTATTTTGGGATCTGATGGGGTAAGACAGTTGAACTAAGCTCATGAGGCATGTGTTATATTCTTCAAGAATCAATGGCTATATATAAATAATTTAAAAGTCCAAATATAGATGTAGCAACTGCAGATCCCCCCTTTAACACCACACATCAGTTGAACAACTGCAGAGTTTGTGCCTCTGTTTTTAAGACAGTACTTACTAGTGTTAATCAGGGCTCGGTTTCTCAAAAGTATCTTACTGCTAAGTTCATCATTAGAACCATTGGATGCCTTAAGATGCCTTTGGGAAACCGGAACCAGATATCCAGTTTCCTCCTCTTCTTCCTCCTCCTTTTTCGATGTGACAGTCATCTCCCCCTCCTCCTCTTTCACTCCAAAAACGGGAGCCTCCTCTTCTTTCACTGTAACATCCCCCTCCTCTTTCACTCTGAACACATCTTCCTCTTCTTTCACTGTAACATCCTCTTCCTCTTTCACTCTGAACGCGTCTTCCTCTTCTTTAACTGTAACGTCTTTCTCTTCTTCTTTCACGGTAACAGCTTCACCCTCTACTTGTTTTTGTATTGTAACATCCTCCTCTTCCTCCTCCTCTTTCACTAGAGCTTCTTTCTCCGTCCAGCAGACCTCCTCTTCTTTAGCAGGAGGAGAGTAGCTTAGTGACCTCATGGTCGGGGATGTTAGCTAGCTAGGCTAGTGCTAACTTAACCAGCTAGCTAGCTGACCAATACCAACAACACCGTAAATATGAAATTAAATGAGATAACTAACTAGACGACAGAAGTAGGTTTAAAACACAGTGGCTAATATACACGAAAGCGTCTAAAGAGCTTTATTGGATCGGCTATTTTGTCTAGCAAGCTACCGAGGTGTCTGACTAACTGTTGCTGCTGTTGAAAGAAGCGTCCCGTCCACTAGATTATACGTCACACTAGCAGCATAGCCTTAAAGTCCCACATCGCCATCTGCTGACTGGAGTGGGTAACGAAGTTGAGTAAAATGTAGATTTTATTTTCAGACAAAAAGTTAAAGGGTAGGAAGCATGAGTTTTTACTCACCAATGTAACAACACAGTGTCGTTTTAAAGACGTAATAACGTAGTTGTAGTCACGATCTGGTTAACTATAAGTACAAACATTATTATGTTTTTGGGGTTATTACATATTTATTAACTTATTTCCAATATCTTCTAAACTACCCACAATGCACTATTTCTCAACATCATATTGATCTAGTCTGTGCTACAGTTTGTATGCTAGCCCCTCTAACGAAAGGTTTAATTACTCTAACCTAAAAAAAATACTTGTTACTCATTGATAATTGGCGTCCACTTTGTCTTTTAAATAACGATTCTAAGCTAATAGCTCTGGTTTTGGATGCCGTTATAGATGAGTCCCGGTCAGGGTTGATGAGAAATAGACAAATCTCGAATAATGTCACACTGGTATTAAATATCATAGATTACTCAGATTTGGTCTCTGATGAGAGTTTTATTCTCTTTTGGGATTTTATAAAGCCTTCGATACATTTTAGTCATTTTAGCAGACGCTCTTATCCAAGTTAGTGAGTGCATACATTTTCATACTGTCCCCCCCGTGGGAAACTAACCCACAACCCTGGCGTTGCAAGCGCCATGCTCTACCAACTGAGCTACAGGGATAAAGTAGAACATTACAATTTGTCATGCCCTTAAAACATTTGTCTTTGGAGATTTATTTTGTAAATATATTAATACTCTATATAGAAATGATAATAGCTCTATCAAATTGAAAGCAGAAACGTACTTAATATGCCATTTAGCAGACGCTTTTATCCAAAGCAACTTACAGTCATGTGTGCATACATTTTTACCTATGGGTGGTCCCGGGGATCGAACCCACTACACTGGCGTTACAAGCGCCATGCTCTACCAATTGAGCTACAGAGGACCACAAGGTTTGAATTAATGTGGGGTATCAGACAAGGGTGACCAAGTTCACCTCTCTTCCTATTAGACACACAGCTTCTTACTTCTCATATTAAGAGAAGTGTTTTAAAGGGTATTTCTACTGCAGGAGATCATTATTAGTCAGTTAGCGGATGACCCCACCCTCTTTCCATTGATCATCCTTGAGATGTTTCAACAACTTGAATTGGAGTCCTCCTGGGGTAAATTCAAATGATTGAACATGATTTGGAAAGGCGCACACACCTGTCTATATAAGGTCCCACAGTTGACAGTGCACGTCAGAGCAAAGACCAAACCATGAGGTCGAAGGAATTGTCTGTAGAGCTCCGAGACAGGATTGTGTCGAGGCACAGGTCTGGGGAAGGATACCAAAACATTTCTGCAGCATTGAAGGTCCCCAAGAACACAGTGGCCTCCATCATTCTTAAATGAATATGTTTGGAACCACCAATACTCTTCCTAGAGCTGGCCACATGGCCAAACTGAGCAATCGGGGGAGAAGGTCCTTGGTCAGGAGGTGACCAAGAACCCGGTGGTCACTCTGACAGAGCTCCAGAGTTCCTCTGTGGAGATGGGAGAACCTTCCAGAACGACAACCATCTCTGTAGCACTCCACCAATCAGGCCTCTATGGTAGAGTGGCCAGAGGGAATCCACTCCTCAGTAAAAAGGCACATGACAGCCCACTTGGAGTTTGCCAAAAGGCACCTAAAGGATTCTCAGACCATGAGAAACAAGATTCTATGGTCTGATGAAACCAAGATAGAACTCTTTGGCCTGAATGCCAAGCGTCATGTCCGGAGGAAACCCTGGCACCATCCCTACGGTGAAGCATGGTGGTGGCAACATCATGCTGTGGAGATGTTTTACAGCGGCAGGGACTGGAAGACTAGTCAGCATCGAAGGAAAGATGATCGGAGCAAAGAACAGAGAGATCCTTGATGAAAATCTGCTTCAGAGTGCTCAGGACCTCAGACTGGGGCGAAGGTTCGCCTTCAAACAGGACAGCGATCCTAAGCACACATCCAAGACAATGCAGGAGTGTCTCTGAATGTCCTTGAGTGGCCCAGTCAGAGCCCGGACTTTAATCCGATCGAACATCTCTGGAGAGACCTGAAAATAGCTGTGCAGTGAAGCTCCCCATCCAACCTGACAGAGGATCTGCAGAGACAAATGGGAGAAAATCCCCAAATACAGATGTGCCAAGCTTGAAGCGTCATACCCAGGAAGACTCGAGGCTGTAATCGCTGCCAAAGGTGCTTCAACAAAGTACTGAGTAAAGGGTCTAAAATACTTATGAAATGTATTATAGTGTATTGTGTGTAGATTGATGAGGGGAAAAACAATTTAATCCATTTTAGAATAAGGCTGTAACGTAACAAAATGTGGAAAAAGTCAAGGGGTCTGAATACTTTTCGAATGCAATGTAAATGCAACATTTAAAGTTTTGATTTCATGAGCCTGAAATAATAAATGTTTCATACGCACAACATTTTTGTTTATATCCCTGTCAGTGAGCATTTCTCCTTTGCCAAGATAATCCATCCACTTGGCAGGTGTGGCATATCAAGAAGCCGATTAAACAGTATGATCATTACACAGGTGCACCTTGTGCTGGGGACAATAAAAGGCCACTTTAAAATGTGCAGTTTTGTCACACAACACAATGCCACAGATGTCTCAAGTTTTGAAGGAGCGTGCAATTGGCATGCTGACTGCAGGAATGTCCACCAGAGCTGTTACCAGAGAATTTAATGTTCATTGCTCTACCATAAGCCGCCTCCAACATCGTTTTAGAGAATTTGGCAGTATGTCCAACCGGCCTCACAACCGCAGACCACGAATATGGCGTCATGTTTGCGAGCGGTCATCATTGTGAACATAGTGCCCCCATGTTGGCGGTGGGGTTATGGTATGGGCAGGCATAAGCTATGGACAACAAACACAATTGCATTTTATCGATGGCAATTTGAACGCACAGAGATACCATGAGCTGAAAATGTCCCAGTTCTTCCATGGCCTGCATACTCGCCAGATGACATGGGTGACATACCCATTGAGCATGTTTGGGATGCTGTCGTGTCTCGGCTGCTGCTGGGGGGTATTGCTGTCAATCAAGGAGTCCGCTTAGGCTGCACCGTGTTTAAAGGCTTTTATTAAAATCACGAGGTTACAGCATAAGTTACAGACCCGCGGTGTCTGGAGAAGCCCCGTCCCAAATTAATCTGAATGCTTCTGACTTGTCCTTTGTCTAACCCATACTTATAAACAATGTCAATAAATGGGTTGCTCCCTTTTTCGTCCAATCACCGGTCTCCCCTGAAGGCGTCACCCTCCAACTGCTACATTCAAACCAAGATAAACAGTTCTTCTTTGTGTCACGATCGCCAATAAAGTAGGACCAAAGCGCAGCGTTGGGAGTGAACATGATGACTTTAATGTTGAAATAACGACAAAACAAAACACGATCCGTAACGTCCTCAGTACACCGACTGAACATAGAACAAAAACCCACAACCCCCAACGGAAAACAAACAGATTAAATATGGCTCCCAATCAGAGATAACTGAGCCGACAGCTGACACTCGTTACCTCCGATTGGGAGTCACTTGACCAAACACATAGAAATACACCCAAAAGAATGAACAACCCTGGCTCAATATTCAGAGTCCCGGAGCCAGGGCGTTACAGTACCCCCTAAAGGCGCGGACCGCGACCGCGCCTCAACAAGGGCTACACAAGGGAGGGCTGGGTGGGCACACCTCCTCGGTGGCGGCTCGGCTCCGGCCCTGATCCCCACTCCCTCTCCAACCCCCAAAGTACCCCCGGTCCTGTCTAGCCCCGCTGGCCGGAGCCGGACTGACGACACGCGCCCCTGGCTTGGTGCGTGGAACAGGAATGGGCCTTACCAGGCTGACGACTCGCCCCCTGGCTTGGTGCGAGTGGCAGGAACAGGCCGGGCCGGGCTGGCGACGCGCACCGTATCCCTGGTGCGAGTGGCATGAACAGGCCGGGTCGGGCTGGCGACGCGCACCGTATCCCCGGTGCGAGTGGCCGGAACAGGCCGGGCCGGGCTGGCGACGTGCACCGTATCCCTGGTGCGAGTGGCCGGAACAGGCCGGGTCGGGCTGGCGACGCGCACCGTATCCCTGGTGCGAGTGCCCGAACAGGCCGGGCAGGGCTGTCGACGCACACCGTATCCTTGGTGCGTGGAGCAGGAACAGGCCGGGCAGGGCTGTCGACGCACACCGTATCCTTGGTGCGTGGAGCAGGAACAGGCCGGGCAGGGCTGTCGACGCTACACCGTATCCTTGGTGCGTGGAGCAGGGACAGGCCGGGCTGGGCTGTCGACGCACACCGTATCCTTGGTGCGTGGAGCAGGGACAGGCCGGGCTGGGCTGGCAAAACGCACCACAGACTTGGTGCGGGCGCAGGAACAGGCCGAGCTGGGCTGGCGACGCACCCCGTAGGCTTGGTGCGTTGAGCAGGGACAGACAGAACCGCACTGGGGACACACACCCCTGGCCCTACACGGGGATCAGGAACGGGCCGGACCGGACTGGAAACACCCCCCAGTACCTCTCGCCGTGCCTCCACACTTTCCATCCCCTTCGTAACCAGTGGCCCCTAAACTGGCGGCCATATCTGCCAACCTCTTGCACTCCTCCGGGCCGTACACCTTCTGCCCCCGACGTCGTGAGCCCCCTAAAAAAATTTCTGGGGGTCTCTCCTCTCGGTGGACCAGGCCTCCATAGTCCTCTCCCAACCTTCGCTCTTCTGGCTCCACCACTCGTTATCCAACTGCTGCTTGGTCTCGTTGTGGTGGGTTTTTCTGTCACGATCGCCAATAAAGTAGGACCAAAGCGCAGCGTTGGGAGTGAACATGATGACTTTAATGTTGAAATAACGACAAAACAAAACACGATCCGTAACGTCCCTCAGTACACCGACTGAACATAGAACAAAACCCACAACCCCCAACGGAAAACAAACAGATTAAATATGGCTCCCAATCAGAGATAACGAGCCGACAGCTGACACTCGATTACCTCCGATTGGGAGTCACTTGACCAAACACATAGAAATACACCCAAAAGAATGAACAACCCTGGCTCAATATTCAGAGTCCCGGAGCCAGGGCGTTACACTTTGTCCCTCAAGACTAGTCATAATCTTCATACACGACATATCCCCCCTTCGAGACTAAACAGTCTCGAAAACAAACAGAATAGGATTATGACAAATGACAATTTATCTTATTGAGTATCTTTAACATTAAACCAAAAACATTATTCTCTAGAGTGTAAATACCTTTCTATGAAATATGAATAACTGTTTATGAAGTGTGAATACATTACTATGAAATATGAACAAATCTTTATGGAGTGTAAGAGCGAAAAACTGTCCGGCAGCAATCTTTTCAGATATCCATCCATCAATCAAGACAGTAAAATTCTCTCACGGTCCCTCTGCCCCAGGCAACCACCTAGATACTCCAGATAAACTCATAAACCATGTAAATGCATTTGAAACTATGATGCAATTAAATACACATGTAAGCCCCTGCAAACAAAATCCTATCCAAAAATATCCACTCTAAGGCTGGTCAACCCATTGGACCCTACAGTGGACCTCTCCCTGCCTAGACTCCCTGTCCCTAAGCATTCACGAAATAAACAAAAACATCTAAGTTCCCCACATGTATTCAATAACATCAAACATCATTCTACAAAAATTAATACCTAAGAATATGACACAATTATGTATTACACATGCAAATATGTCTATATTTCATTGCAGACACTGGAATGTAGTCTACTACACTTCATCTCCCCGTAGTCTCGACTTCCAATGGATTGTTGATGATGGAATCGGCCACACCCTCCTTGTTTCATCTCCTCCAGTCATATTGTCCCTTCATATTGTCCTTGTTTGAGTATTTCAATCTCCACATGTTCCCCCAAATGCTTCTGGAAGAAAAGGAAAGACCAAACAGTATCTTTTGCAAAACAACACTTTCAAATTAAACATCAATATCAACTAAGAATATGAAAATGATATATAAATGATATCAACTAAGAATATAAAAATTATATATAAATGATATCAACTAAGAATATAAAAATGATATATAAATGATATCAACTAAGAATATAAAAATGATATATAAATGATGTATGAATCACATTATCCTCTTCCCCCCTTTGATTCATAAAATCATACTAAAAATCACACTAATATTGAAAAAAATTGAAAAATGATCAAATAATCAAAAAGGATATTTATCCATGAGTACTCCATCCAGACCCCCTTGTCCATCTTCGTCCAGATCAGGAACAGTCAACAACGGCATCTGAGTGTTGTCTCCATGTCACGCCCTGGCTCGGGGGACTCTCGTATGTTGAGCCAGGGTGTTAGTTTCTATGTTTTTGTTGTGGGTCTAGGTTACTTATTTCTATGTTGGTCTGAGTGACTCCCAATCAGAGGCAACGAGTGTCAGCTGGTTGTCTCTGATTGGGAGCCATATTTAAACAGTCGGGTTTTCATTCGTGTTTGTGGGTTTTTGTTTCGAGTCTGTTTATGGTAACCGTGAACTGTCACGTATCGTTCGTTGTTTTGTTCGTGTTGCCTTCAGTGAGAATAAATATGTTTGCATTCAACGCTGCGCATTGGTCCACTCTGTTAGACGATCTTGACAGAAAAACCCACCTCAACTGGACCAAGCAGCGAGTCGAGGAGCCATCGCCAGGGAAATCGCTGGCAGATCTCCGTGGCAGCTCGACTGGGTCCAGCCCATTGAGGAGCTGAGTGACGAGGGTTGGAGACAGAGGAGCGAGAGGTGGGGAGAATGATGGAGGCCTGGCCCACGGGGAGGAGAGACCCCCAGAACATTTTTAGGGGGGGGCTCACGACGTCGGGGCAGCAGGAGGCCGCTATGGAGCGGTCCAGCGGGGTTGCAGAGGAGGCCGCCAGGTTACGGGGGCCACTGGTAGAAGAGGGGATGGAAGGCGTAGAGGCACGGCGAGAGGTACTGGGGTGTGTTACCAGTCCGGTCCGGCCCGTTCCAGATCCCGGTGTAGGGCCAGTGGTGTGTGTCCCTAGTACGGTCCGGTCTGTTCCTGCTCCCGCATCAAGTCTGTGGTGCGTCTCGTCAGCCCGGCTCTGCCGTTCCTGCTCCCCGCACCAGGTCTGTGGTGCGTTTCGTCAGCCCTGTCCGGCCCGCTCCTGCTCCCCACACCAGGCCAGTGGTGTGCGTCGTCAGTTCAGCGCGGCCCGTGCCTGTTCCCCACACCAAGCCAGTGGTGTGCGTCGTCGGTCCGGCACGGCACGTGCCTGTTCCACTGGTGCCTGGTCCGGCGCCGGTCAGATGCGTTACGCCGGAGCTAGAGCAATCCCGCTCCACCAGTGTGCAGTCCAGCTCCGGTCAGCAGGACCAGACCGGACCAGGGGTGCTTTGGGGGTTAGAGAGCGAGTGGGGATCATGCCCGAGCCGGATCAGCCGCCTAGGCGGAGTGCCCACCGGTCCCTCCCCTGTTGTAGTCGTTGGCGCGGTCGGAGTCCGCGCCTTTAGGGGGGTACTGTCACGCCTGGCTCGGGGACTCTCGTATGTTGAGCCAGGGTGTTAGTTTCTATGTTTTTGTTGTGGGTCTAGGTTACTTATTTCTATGTTGGTCTGAGTGACTCCCAATCAGAGGCAACGAGTGTCAGCTGGTTGTCTCTGATTGGGAGCCATATTTAAACAGTCGGGTTTTCATTCGTGTTTGTGGGTTTTTGTTTCGAGTCTGTTTATGGTAACCGTGAACTGTCACGTATCGTTCGTTGTTTTGTTCGTGTTGCCTTCAGTGAGAATAAATATGTTTGCATTCAACGCTGCGCATTGGTCCACTCTGTTAGACGATCTTGACACTCCAGGCATCACAACACCAACCCATCTTAATATCATAGCTTTGCAAAAGGTCAGTAACAAAGTACAAAAGCAAAACATTACACACAACGCTATCAGAGCTGCAATTAAAATCTGAACCATCACTGCTCCTATTGGGCCTAACTGATCTTGCAACCAAGACTTCGCTGACCATCCAGCTCCCTCAGATCTCCCAAATGCATCCCTTATATTCTTCAACGCATCTATAACACTCGTGATATTATCGGAACTATCTGGGATCAAAGTATAACAATCATCCCCGTCAGATGCATAGCCAAACATAAGCCACCTTGTTTTGCCAAAATATAATCAAGAGCCATGTCATGTTTCAACAGCGTCAGTCTGTGACTTCTTTGAGTATTTGACAGAAGGTTAAACCCTCTTATTGTTTCATTCGCAAACCCCTGCAAAGTATATGTAATATTATCAATATGATCTGCTAGAAATGTTACACCATACCATGGAAAAAGACCAAGTCCCCACTTCTCTCCCAGACTTATTCTCCAATGGTAGGCTTCAAGATTATTAAATGTAGCCATATCTCTTTTCACCCGGTTTTCAACTCTAGTTTCAGATTGATCTGTGTTCGGTGCTACCCCTCTTTTAATGGTAAAAACCTCATATGGAAGCTTCAACGTCGACATGTAACAACATCCTTTCCATCCATAGGGTAAGAATATATATGCTTTATCACCACAAACCCACCAAATATCTCTAAAATTCCCAATAGTTACGTTGACAGGCAAAAGCTGATCTTTCACCATCAAAGTCCTGCTCTTCTTACTACCTGGTACATAAAAAGTTACATTATATTTGTCCTCTCTAACCTTATGTTCGTGCTTATCCAAAGTCATCATATAATCATCACAATCTGATATTCCCATGAACATACCCTTTACATTATCTGTTTTATTAGAACAAAAACAACTTTTAGCCCTCACTGCTTTCACTTCAAATGCTTCAGGGTTAGCTGCTACCTGACTTTCTTTACCATCCAACATATTCACATAGGGTAATTCATTTAACCAAGAACACTTATACCTAGGCTTAAACAAATGTTGTGACAACGACATTACCTTATCTGTCAATGCTCGTTGCTGATACAACAGCCATCTCAACGCATAGGACTGACACACACTTGATAGCGGTTGAGCGACCGTCTCTAAAATGGAACCCCACGTCTCTGGTGCTGGAATTCTCAACAGACATGGACCCTCAAGATTCCTCACTGATCTTACAGAATGAGTTAACTGCTGGAACCAAAGATTTCTCCCTGCCCATTGATCTTTAATCTTCAAAACAGACGAATCAAATCCATATGCTTTCCATTTAGCTTCTCTTTTCCCTAACGAGCGGTATTGATCAGATGTATCTTCTGATGTTAGGTTGAACCCAAAGAACTCACCCTGTACCTCCATGATATTATCCTGTACTATTTCAGATGAACCTATATTGTTCTCTACCACTATTTGCTGAGTCATTCCTGTTACATCGTTTACTTTTAGAAAAGTTGTTGTCGGTGTCGGTGTCATACCTCCTACATTTGTTATTGCCGTCGTACCATTAAATCCTTCCAAAGTTACCATTAAAGTAGTTGATTTAGTTGATGTATTAACCTTAATTATTTCTAGTGGGAAAATTACCGATTTTCTCTGTGTATTATTCATTGTTGGAGTGACTACTGTGATAAACTTATCCTGAACTCCTTTGGTGACCGTGGAGGCTACAACAGACCTCAAATCTTCCATTATAATCGTCACTTTACGAATTACATAGCCTTTTAACCAATAATTCTTAACCGGAACAAATTTTTAACGCTTGCACTAGATAAGTACACATATATTCTCCCTGATCTTTCTCTGTAACATTACGCAACATAAGTGAACAATCATTCACAACCGTCTTCCCCTCCATATTGTTGTACAAAATATACTTTTGTTCACTAGGGGGCACCGCTTCTACATCTGGTCCTGATAACAATACTTCTCCTCCATAATTATCTCTCCATGTGGGAGGAACGTCCCCTCCCCCACTCCATCTCTCACAGCTACACGGAAGATGAGCTGTCTCACCCCTCCTAACCTTAATAACAGTCTTTTGTTCTAAAATTGGTGCTGGAGCTATTGGTTCCCTTGTAATCGAATGCGATATATTTATGGTTTTAACAACTGTCAATGTTGAAAGAGTTAAATTGCTTCCCACTGTTGTTATAACAGACTGAAGTGTTGATGTTATTGTTGTTACTTCATCCCTAGTTTTCGTAACGTTTTGGTCTGACTTTTCTCCTAACTGGTCTAGGCCTACTTTGTCTAACTGAATCACTAGCTTCTCCTGTAACAGAGTTGCCCTTGGTGATCTCTGCTGCTTCACATCCCACTGAAATATTCCCTATTGCTTCTGGGACGTATTGGAAATAAATTTCCCCAAATCCCCTTTCCTTTCCATCCCCTGCATAGTCATCTCTGGCATCATCAGAAGTGTCACCAGTATCAACGTTAACCCCAACACTGACAATCTCTCCCTCTTCCTGTTCTCCCCTATCTCCATCCTCTCTCTCTCCCGCGCGTGGCACCTCTTCTGTAGGTGCTTTAACACAATGTGACAAATGATACCACGTAGGGAGACCCCTTAACCTGGACAGCTGTTCCAGTACTACGAACCACTTCAAATGGTCCTTCACGACGTTCGTTATACCACTTCCTTCTGAATACCTTTACGAATACTTTGTCTCCCGGTTGTACTGTATTCCTCTTATCCTCCTCAAGCGCCTTCTGCACCTCTTCTTGTCTTTGCCTGTCAGAAACATATGTGGACAACTTTTTATGAAAATTGGCCATATATGTAACGTACGCTCTCATTTCATCTTCCAACAGGGCCAAGCTTGGACCCTTTCCGCTTGTTCGCAAACAAGGTGTAGGCATCCTTCTTCCTGTTACCAACTCATGGGGCGTCATACGTAGATCACGTAACTCACTTGAGCGACACACCATTAGTGCTAAAGGAAGCGCCGCTATCCAGTTTAGACCTGTATGTTGACAAATTTTCACAATGCGATTTTTCAAGACACCGTTCATTCTTTCACACATCCCTTGACTTTGTGGGTGATAAACTGCTCCAAGACGTTGCTTAATTCCCAATTTTTGCAACATCAATTTAACTGATTTATCCACAAATTCCCTTCCATTGTCTGAGGATATTCAATCGGGTAATCCCCACCTGCTTATGACTTCTTTACACAAGAACTTGGCAACCGACTGAGCATCCTTACGCTTGGTTGGACAAGCTTCCGTCCATCGTGAAAATCTATCTACAACCACTAACATGTATCTTTTCCCATCAACTGGTTTTAT
Source organism: Coregonus clupeaformis (assembly GCF_020615455.1). Classification (NCBI taxonomy): domain Eukaryota; kingdom Metazoa; phylum Chordata; class Actinopteri; order Salmoniformes; family Salmonidae; genus Coregonus; species Coregonus clupeaformis. The sequence goes on along the minus strand of NW_025535443.1, from coordinate 58,993 downwards.
CATATCAACAAAGTCAATAACCAACTCACGCATAGGACCCCTTGGTGTAGGAATGTAACCTGGATGAACAGGTATCCCTCTTCGAACATTATTTTTCAGACAGATAGTGCACCTTCCTATCATATAATCAATTTGTTCAAACAAATATGGAGCCCAAAAACCATATTCCTTTGTGATCTTTCTGTTAACCTCCCCCCGTAACATGAGCTAACCCATGTGCTTCTTGAATCATCAGACCTAAGAGGTCTAGAGGCGCTACTATCAACCCCTCATGGTTTCTCCACAGACCAGTAGCATCTTTGGCCACTCCTCGGTCTAGCCATAGCTGTTTGTCGATCATAGAAGCAGCTTCTTGCATCAAAATTACATCCCGAAGCGTAATTTTGTCTTCCAAGTCCACTACATGAGTGACCAGCAAAACTTTTCCCAATTTATCCGCTCCTGCGACGGCTTTTGCAGCTTCATCAGCAGCTTTGTTCCCTTGTGTCACTCTTGACATATCTGTCTTGTGAGCTGCACACTTAGCTATCGCTATCTCTTTAGGCTTCATCATAGCATGCAACAGTTTCATTATCTGCGCATGATGTTGTATCGGAGAACCATCCGTTTTTTTAAACCCTCGACCTTTCCATACTGCCCCAAACAAATGACATACACTATGTGCATATGCTGAATCAGTGTATATGGTTACTCGCTTTCCTTCTGCTAACAAACATGCTTCTGTTAGCCCCACAAGTTCAGCAAGTTGTGCAGACGCAGGCTGTGGTATTACTTCAGCCTTTTTCCACAACAAATCCCGTTCCTCTGCCTCTAACTACTGCATAACCAGCACATAATTTATCTCCCACCCGATAGCAAGACCCATCAGTCCAATACTCCAGGTCTGCCTCACGTAATGGAAAGGCTTGTAAATCTGATCTAAGCCTCGAATATCTCTCTGCTTCTTGGACACAATCATGTGGCTCACCATCCTCTGAAGTTGGTAAACTCTCGGCTGGATTTACTGTATCACACCTCACTAGGGTGACATCTTCCTGCTCTAAGAGCCTATGATAGTCTCTGAGCCTAGGCATAGTCAATGTATATTTCCCATAGTTCAGAAGATTTCTGAGACTATGATGGGTAAGAATTGTCACTGGGTAGCCCATCGTGACCGATGATGCTTTGTCATACATTGAATATACCCCCACCATTGCTCTGTAGCACAGTGGTAACCCTAGTTCTACCTCTGAATAAGCCGTAGAGTAGTAGGGAAATAGGCTGAGGATTCGTCCCCGTGCCTGTCGGTTGACAAAGAACCGCACACGCATATCTACCTCCAGTAGAAGTAGACACATATAGCAAAAAGTTCTTCGAGTAATCTGGTAGTGCAAGTGCAGGTGCCTCCTGCAACCTCTGTTTGATCGTTTCAAATGCCACATGGCCTTCCTGTGTCCAGGAAAGATTGCTATGGAGTTGACCACTCTCAGTACCCCTAACCATAGCTCTCAACGGTGCCATCAAACTAGTATAATCCTCTACCCAAGCTGAGGAATAACCAGCAATACCCAGAAATGTCATCATTTCTCTGACTGTTCTAGGTTTTGGAGCCTTACAAATAGTTTCCACCTGCTTGTCCGAAATGTTTCTGTGGCCATGAGTTATGTTTTGACCTAAATATACAACTTTCTCCTGACAATATTGCAGCTTTTTTGTGACACCTTATGCCCCTTTTCTGCCAATACCTGTAGAAATTTAATTGAGTCCCTATGACATGTTTCCTTATTTTGTGAGCAAACCATTATATCATCCACGTACTGAATGACAGTGCTCTGCAATATCTGATCTATCCCTACCAAATCTTCCTTCAGTACTTTATTGAAGATATGCGGCGAATGCCGGTACCCTGTGGCATTCTACTGTACTCATAGAACTGTCCCTTATATGTGAACCCAAATAAATCCTGACTCTCTACACTAAGTGGAACACTGAAAAATGCTCCACATAAGTCTAGTACTGTAAAATGTGTCGCATCCGGAGGAACTTGAGCTAACAAGGTATGAGGGTCTGGCACTTCTGCTGGAAAGTCAGTCACTACCTCATTTACTGCTCTCAAATAATGAGCTACACGATAACTTCTATCTGGTTTTTCTACAGGCCACAAAGGCGTGTTACTCCGAGGGTTTTTTGTTGTCCTTAAAACACCTGCTTTCGAAAGTCCTTCAATTTGTGGTTCAATCCCTTTGATTGCTTCCTCTTTCAATGGATACTGATTTTTCCATGGAGGTCTGGCTCCTGGTCGAAGTTCAACCTTCACAGGTTGGGCTGATTTCACAGGTCCAATATCAGTACTATGTTGAGACCACAACCCTTCTGGAACTTTTTGCAACATCTCCTCTTTCATAGTGTCTGAATCAATTTTCATATTGCAAATAGATTCATGTGTCATTCCTACAGCCTGTGGCTCTCCTTGTCCTTGAGCCGAAATCATTATTTTAAGAAATTGTTGATCTTCACTTCTCCAGATCGCCAAATTCTCTTTCATTGGTCTGAAACAAAGTTTCTCTGCTTCTGTCATCATTTCTCCTATTTGCTTTTGCTCATAGCCTTCCCGAAACCAACAAGGTAACATGTGGCACACTCTTCTCAATATCAAATTCTCTATTCAGATAATCGTCTGTGTTTATCTTCATAGCTGCTCCTTGTGGTCCTAAAATAATGCAACTTGAGCTAAGTTGAACATTCTTTGGTTGATGACTCAACCATTCCTCTGAGTGTGGTTGAGCAGCATTCTTGAAATACTTGAGCGTACAATGGAATGGATATTCCGAAGCTTCGCATCCGGCATATTTGCAACAATAAATCTTTCCCATATCTTAGCCTGCTTCATAAAATCTTCACTGAGATTTCCAATCCAGAATACTGAAGACGAATCCATCTCCGTCATCATCGACAATTGGTAAACCTTTTTCCTTTGGCATTTCTATCAGACAGCCGTCTGGTGTACATCTTATTGTACAGTTCAACTTACACAATGCATCTCTTCCCAATAACGCAACAGGTGTATGTTCTGATACCAGTATGGGTATTGTAATTTTCTGATCTTTATAGCATAACTCAATTGGTTCCGTAAGAGGAATCAGCTGTTTTACTCCCTCAAATCCGATTGTCCTAACGAGTTGATTGGACATAGGGAGATGTGTAGCATCTTCAGGTCGAACACAGGTGAACGCAGCTCCGCTATCCGCCATCACTTCCAATGGTCGGTTGTTTATTTTCACCTCAATTGTTGGATCTCTTTCCGGTCCTGATGCTACCAGCTGACACCCTCTTTCGGATCATCTAGGCACCTCTAGAATCCTTGCTCCGGACCCCTGTAGGGGTTCACCGGTCCTCCAGATGATCTTGACTGGCCCCTGTATCTTCCTCTGAAATTCCCTCTGATGTTTCCTCCTGACCAATTGCAGTCCCTGACATAGTGACCACCCTGTCCACAATTATAACACACATATTGAGATTGCTGGAAGTGTGGCTGAAACCTTCCTCTTCCTTCGAAGCCTTCTCGTCCTCTTCCTCTCCAATTCTGTGTCTGTCCAGATATTGGCTGTGGATATGAACCAACTGGTGCCGCCATTGGTGGCTGGTACACTTGCGGTTGGAACTGTTCTGGTTGAAGCTGTGGCAGTGATTGTTGGTTTGGTGCATACTGACTCTGCATAACCAAAGCTTGTTTCTTATCCTTTTTATTCTCCCCCAGTTGTATTTGATTGAGTTTTCTGAGAGTTTCTTCGTCCCTGCTCTTTCTGGTTGAGTTCCTTTTTCCTGTACAGATCCACTTGATGAGCTATGTGATCTGTATAGACACCTTTTGTCATGCTTCCAAGTCCAACCACTTCTGCCAGTTTGCCTCTTACTGGTGAGGGCAGTCCCATTTGCAGTTTAGCTCTCAAAATTGACTGCTCAATTTGACTCACATCTGGATCATGTCCAGTAATATTTCTCCACACTTGATGAACTCTTGACACATAGGCTCTCGGATTTTCTTGTTGTCCTAGTGGGTCAATCAGAATATTATCAGGATGCACATTTGTTGGAAATGTATCTTTCAATGCTCTCCACAGACGATTCCTACTTGCAGCCAACAGTTCAGGATCGTTCACTGCAGTCCCTACATATCTAATGAGTCCAGCTCTCTGAAAGACTTCTTCCATATCTGGAATCCCAATGAGATTAGCCAACAGTCTCTTAACGTCTCCTATGGCGGACTGTGTTCCCACCGTAATTTCTTCCAATTTCGAAATCCAAGGATAGGCCCCATTCTGAAGAATAGGCAACTTCTCAAGTATATTTGACATATCGGTATTCTGCAACGGCTTATATTCAAAGTTTTGACCTCGAATGATAACTGGTACCATTTTGCTCGTGGTATCTTTCCTTGACCTTAATGCATATTTTGTCTCACCTTTTTTGGATTCTCTTTTCAGCTGTTTCTCCTTCTGTATGGTCAGCGTCTGGAGTTCTTCCTCTAGCTCTCTTACCTCTCCTGCAGTCCTTGCACTCTTCAGTTCTGATAAGCATCGGTCTATATCTCCTTCTATTTCTTCTGTGCCAGTCTTTGCAGGATAAACTCCTTTCGAATACACAGCACCTTCAGTCTCCTCTTTATCACTGTCTTCATCTTTGCTTTCCTCAGCACTCGAATATATTGTATCCTTCTTCTTCGAACCTTCCTCAGCACTGTAATATCTTGTATCCTTCTTCTTCAAACCTTCCTTACCCCTTCTCTCCGTTCTGGCCAACCTCCGTTTGATGACAGGATCATATCCACCCATGATCACCTCTAAATCACTCTGATCATCATCGTCCTCATCCAGTTCCATCCTACTTAACCTCATTCCACCCTTAATTTTCAGACTTCTCGTTTTCTTTTTACCTTTGGAGCTTGGATGCATTTTTATGGTCGTTTCTGCTTGTCCTCTCTCTATTATTTGTTCATCTTCATCTCTGATGTAATAATCACCCTGCTGGAGGATCACTGGAAGCTGAGGATAAGCATCCCTAAGCTCTACTTCCTTCTCATAAGGTGGGGGTCTTTTCGCCGAATCCGTATGTGAGAAAGGTATACCGACTTCTACCCTCAGTTTCTCTGTCGACGTCTCTTCCTTTAGCCTTTTCTCCATAACTTTGCTTCCCTTGTCGTTGGTATCTTTCATCAGTTTTTGTCCTTCATCTTCAAACAATTTAAGAACCCCCAGCTCCCTTTGTCTCTTCTCTTTACGTCGTTCCTTTTGTTTTCCCTTCTTCTGTTCTGCCTTGTAAATTGACAGAAGCACTTTCATGATGTTGATGACGTCAGGGTTAAGAGTCCCTTCCACTGGCCATGGTTGTTCAATGTCAGGCCAATGTTTGTTCCATTTGCCGGATAATCTCGCAATACCCTTAACTAAAGGATTACTATGTTCCACTATATCAACCGGTGTAATAACTTTCATAGCCTTGCTATCCTTTCTCCCCATCGTAACTACTCTTTTATGTTCCTTTATTGTGACCTATTTTATTTTTTAGCCTATATAGCCTATGGCTTCCCCCCCTATAATTATTAATATAACCTAAACAACCCGAAAAAAAAAAAAATTAAAAAAATATCAATCAAAATATCAATTAAAAATTATGAATAATTAACACAAATCTTTTATTTCTACACCTATTTTACCAATTTATCAATGAGTGGCCCACTTACCTTAACGAATCCGGAAAGTGAATACCAGTAGTCAACTTCACAGCAATCAAAACACAAGGACTTCCAATCTACAACACCACCACACCAATAAATTCCATTGTTTAATATGAACCCAAGTATTTTAATATCACAAAATAATGTCAGTACCTGCTTTCCAACCGAACCCCCAATCAAGCCCAGTAATGCACAGAGACACCAAAATGCAAATTTTATTCAAATGATCAGTCCGCTGCCAAGCGTCTGAGAGAGTGTCATTGCATCCAACATCCTATAGGGAAGATTTGTAGACAAAAAAGCACTAGCCTGATTTTGAATGATCCTCTGCCTGCGTCACACCTCGTCACGTCACGCACCCGTTAGCCCCTCCTCTCTCTCCCTTTGCTCCGTTTCTATAGCCTCATATGACAAGGGAACAAAACGGTACAGACAAGCATTTAAAGTTTATACACTTAACCAAGTTATCCACATTCAATATTCCCCCACTCATATTTGCCATAAGACTGAACCCAGGACTAAATAGATCGCTCAAAACATTTTTATTTTATTTTAATCCGTCATTTAATTCAATTCATTATACTCCGTCAACATATATTTAATTTATAAATTTACTACATCTCAACCAATAGTTTCACGTTCGAATAACAGTCACTTTAACAATTTAGAAGATTCGTGTTACTTCCCCTTATCTGTGGCTATTTTCCCTTGCAGGGTAACCCCAAATGGGACCTATGACCCTTACCCACCATGCAGTGTTTTGTAGGCTTAGCACATAACCGCATGTCGTAGTTTTAGCCCCGTAAACTCAAGCGCATGCGCACATCCACTTAACCCCATGCTTACCATACCATAGAACGCCAGCGTCCTACCTCAGTTCTCTATTTTACCCTTATAATCAGACAATTACACATAACAGACCTTACATTTGCGTAGAACTCTGAATTCCACCCAAATGCAAACAAGTTTAAGAGGCTTTAACCCATCGCAATGGACCTCTAAGGACACGTTAGCATGTAGCACGCAACACAATTAGCATCAGCATTTAGCATTAGCCTTAGCCGCTATGTAGAATGTAGCATGACCCACACTTCAGCATTTAGAATTAGCCTTAGCCGCTATGTACCACGTGGCCTGAAACATAATCAAGCATTTAGAATTAGCCTTAGCCTTTAGCTAACTGCGGCCTACCACACAAATACATATCCTGCACTGCCCTATTTATTTTGAACATATTTATCCTACCGTTTTTGCTACCGTGGATTAATGACCATTACACCGAGAAATCAAACCCAATCAAACCCCCCATCGGACGAGAGTCGAGTCATAATCACAATCAGATAAATCCCATCAAACCGAGTTCTTCCTTTAAAAAAAAACCCACCATCTTGCAATTCTATCGTGTAAGAGGATTTGCCGCCCATCATCTAAATGGCCCCTCGGGTCTTAAGCGGTACAGTGCCCTATTGATGCGCATATCTGCCTTAATTGTACACTTTCAATACTTAATTCCTACCGTTTCATGCTCTAAATTTCCAATTACCTGCCGTTACCAATGGAATATATTTTTGAATATTTTTAAAGACCCGTAATCGACCGCAACACCCCACATCAACAACGATCCAAGTACTTTTAATCTGTACACCTTCAATGCCCTCTCCCCAATCAGCAGAATAACTAATGCCCAAATTTTGTGAGTAATCTCACCTTTAAAACCGGCTTGGGCAGTAGTCACCTCGCGCCTCAGGAAGGGAACCAGAACGATGCAATCAGAATCTCGGTAGGGACCTCCATTTGTATCGCGTCGAATGCTGGTGGGTATTGCTGTCAATCAAAGAATCCACTTAGCTGCACCGTGTTTTAGAGGCTTTTATTAATATCACGAGGTTACAGCATAAGTTAACAGACCACTGGAGATCTGGAGAAGCAGTCCCAAATAAATCTCAATGCTTTCTGCCCCTCCGTCGTTTTCCCCCCAGTATATATAACCTCCCAAGATGTGGGTGGCTCCCTCTACTGTCCAATCCCCGTGTCTACACCACACTTCCTGTCTGTTGTATGTGGCGTTACGCTAAAACATTCCCTCTTGATACCAAAATCAACATTCTTTCAGTTCCACTTAAAAAAACATTTAACACCATCATAATCTTAATACACAACACTGTTTAGGAAGAACACTTCTACAGCCAGAGAGCTGTTGAGGGACTGGTTAGGAAAGAACACTTCTACAGCCAGAGAGGTGTTGAGGGACTGGTTAGGAAGAACACTTCTACAGCCAGAGAGGGTCTTATCTGGTGTCCTGTGTGAATTTAAGTATAATCCCTCTAATTCTCCTCTCTCTCTCTTTCGGAGGACCTGAGCCCTAGGACCATGCCTCAGGACTACCTGGCCTGATGACTCCTTGCTGTCCCCAGTCCACCTGGTCGTGCTGCCGCTCCAGTTTCAACTCTTCTGCCTGCGGCTATAGAACCCCTGACCTGTTCACCAGACGTGATCCTTTGTCCCGGACCTGCTGATTTCGACCCTCTCTCCACCGCACCTGCTGTTTTGACCTCAGAATGCTCAGCTATGAAAAGCCAATGTAGTGTCGAGTCAATGTTGCTAATTATTGCTGTTAAACAAAGGAGTCCGCCCATACTGAACTTTGATCATAAGTTTTATTCATATCACTAGATTTCAGCATAAGTTTACGGATGTCATGATCACCCGGAGAGCAGTGTCCTCCAAATTACAATGTCTGCTCTAACGTTCTCTGTCTCTAGCCTACACTTATAAGATATACAACAATATGGGTGGCCCTCTACTGTCCAATCGCCTGTCTCCAACGAACAGGGGGTGTCACTACAAAATGGCTCCCTTTCTGCTAAATAAACATCCTCTCAGGTTCCACTTAAAACCTTATCAAAGTCATAATTCTTCATATACTACACCATCTCCTGAGGTACTGACCTGTTGCACACACACACACACACACACACACACACACACACACACACACACACACACACACACACACACACACACACACACACACACACACACACACACCACCCTCTACAACCACTGGGATTATTATTTGACCCTGCTGGTCATCTATGAACGTTTTAACATCAAAGGCATGGAATAATTAAACATGTATATTTTGTCAGGCTGGATGTTTGAAATATGAGTAGGTGATTTGAGTCATGCTTCTTCAGTAGTGGAATAAAGACAATTAGCACTTGAATGTTGTAATGAAATACTGGAGTGATTTAAGATTGTTAATAAAACGGTTCATAGACGCATGTGTTATCCTGCGTCAATGTTTATAGGCTGCAAGTACGTTGAAATGAAGTTGTTTTCAAGTCGTTGAAACAACGACCTAAAAATACATATTTTTAACTTTAACTTTCAACCAAAACCAAACGTGGATTGGACCTCGAGCATAGTCTTCTTTTTCAACGTCTTTTCAACTATATTTTGCAAGGTGGGATACTGCCCAATGTCAAAACACAGTTTTAACGTGTCCAAATCAATAACCAATATGCAGAAACAGTTTGTGATAAATGGAAAACCTAAACATAAAATGTACTATCTACACAAACATGTTCCACAATAGTAATCATATTGCTTGTATTTTTTAAACAACCACCTTATTAACTGCACAAGCACCAAAAACACTGTTGTTTTGACAAGTGGCAATAAATCACTAATATCGATTAGGGGGAAAAAAATCAGGTTGTACGTGCTGTTGAAACTAACACAACAAAAAATACACATGGAAACGGGCGATATCTTTTACTTCACTGGTTAGAGGACAACCTGCAGAAGACAGTCAGCTACATTTTGGAGTGATGCATTTAAATTTAGCGGTCCCCAAAACGCAAGAGAAACGCAACACTTATTTGTCATCACTCATATCGATATCACGTTGAAATCAATTGCGCGCAAGGGGGAGATGAGGTTGCACGTCCTGTTAAAACTAACAGCTCAAAAACCACACAGAATCTGGGAATAATGTGTACATCACTGGTCAGAGGACAATTTGCAGGAAACAGCTAGCTACATTTAGAAGTGTTGCATTTTGATTCAAGTGGGTCGCGCAACGTGGTAAGTGTAACACAACTCATTTCAGAGCCTGGATTTTCCCCCTGATGAGGCTAATATCCATATCACGCTGAAATCAATAGAACAGGGGGAAAACGGTTGGGGCGGCGCACAATTGGCCCAGCGTCGTCCAGGGTAGGGGAGGGAATGGCCAGCAGGGATGTAGCTCAGTTGGTAGAGCATGGCGTTTGCAACGCCAGGGTTGTGGGTTCGATTCCCACGGGGGGCCAGTATGATTTTTTTTAAATAATGTAAGTCGCTCTGGACAAGAGCGTCTGCTAAATGACAAAAAATGTAAAATGTAAATGGTTCTACATTGTGAAATTCATTAAAATACTCATACAACAATGTTAAAACATTGTGACATTATTTAATTGATATCATGAAACAACTCCTTCATGTATGTACTTTCTGATGTTTAATCAGAGTTCTTTTAGCAGCGTATCTCTTGCCACATTGATCACAGCTATAAGGTTTCTCTCTAGTGTGTGTTCTCAAATGTGCCATCAGGTTGCTTGAATCACTAAAACTCTTCCCACATTGATCACAGCTACAAGGTTTCTCTCCAGTGTGCGTTCTCAAATGTACCATCAGGTTGCTTGATCGACTAAAACTCTTCCCACATTGATCACAGCTATAAGGTTTCTCTCCTGTGTGTGTTCTCTGATGTACTATCAGGCAGCTTGATTGAGTAAAACTCTTCCCACATTGATCACAGCTATAAGGTTTCTCTCCTGTGTGTTCTCTGGTGACTAGTCAGCTGGCTAGATGTAACAAAACTCTTCCCACATTGATCACAGCTATAAGGTTTCTCTCCTGTGTGTATTCTCTGGTGTATAGTCAGACTTGTAGATGTAACAAAACGCTTCCCGCATTGATCACAGCTACAAGACTTCTCCCAGTGTGCGTTCTCAAATGTACCATCAGGTTGCTTGATTGACTAAAACTCTTCCCACATTGATCACAGCTATAAGGCTTCTCTCCTGTGTGTGTTTTCTGGTGTGATTCTAAATATTGGGACGAAACAAAACTCTTCCCGCAGTCGGAGCAGTGGTGTGGTTTCTCTCCTGTGTGTGTTCTCAAATGTACCTTCAGGCAGCTTGAGTGCGTAAAACTCTTCCCACATTGATCGCAGCTATAAGGTTTCTCTCCTGTGTGTGTTCTCAAATGTACCTTCAGGCAGCTTGAGTGAGTAAAACTCTTCCCACATTGATTACAGCTATAAGGTTTCTCTCCTGTATGGATTCTCATATGTCTTTTAAGGTCTGTAGAAGAGTTGAATATCTTCCCACAGTCAGAACAGCAGTGAGATTTCTTCCCTGTGGGTTTCCGCTGGTGTTTCTTGAGGTGTTCTGATCTGGAGGGACTCTTCTCTGCCTCCTCAGCTTCATGATGTTGTTGAGGCTCCCCAGAGGATCCACGATAGTCACGTCTCTCTCCTGTGTGAACGACAAAGTCAGACAGATGGTTAAAAGGCCCACAACAGCAGAAATACTGTTTATTTGAGGTAAAAGGTGATGCCCAGAGCGTACCCATGAAGCTGTACAACAATTGACATTGTTAAATTATTTGACAATTGTCTTAAGACAGTCAAGTGAGCAATAATAGTAATATTTTGTCTTGTTTTCACATTAGTAGTTACATCGATGATTGTAGGCTAGAAATATTAATACACACAAAACATATGAACAAAATCATCCACTGTGAAAGTTGATACTTGCAGGCCCTTCATATGTAGGCTATGAGCAGCACTTCGTTAAATTGATCAAATCAGTTATTGTTTTCTTGATCAAACCGTGAGCAACACCTGTCAAACTCATTTCTCTCAAAACACAGGGATGTCGATTCCCACGGGACTTGTATTACCAGAGGACCTTGGAGTTCGCCAAAAAACAGTAGGTTATTCTGGCTTGAATTGTTCCTCTCCTGCCATGTAAAAATGACTGACATGGCAGATTCAGACGGGACTAAAATTACAGATGTGGTGTTTTGTGCTTGTGCATATAATTACATTCAGAACCGCGGACAGCGACAGTATCCAAAGCGGGAGAAAGTACATTTGTTATAAAATAATATTAGATTTATTAGTGTTGCATCATTATTTGTACATAATATAATGTCATGTGAATTTCTATCTCTAATTCAACCTAAGCTTGAATCATTACCAGAGGTTGTAAGGCTCTGGTTTCAACCATCAATGATTCAAGGTCCACAACCCACAAGTATTATCTGTATATTTATTCATGGAGAGCTCTGACGCCAAAAACACAAACATAAGATTTTATACCTCCTGAACTTGACTCCTCCCACCTTTAGGTGACTTTTCTAAACAGTTTCCGCCTTCCCCTTCACCCTTGAATGTTTAGTACCGCCCCCTCTGTTAGTGGGTTGACATTACATGATAATTCTAACATTTATACTGTATTTGGGGTGAAATCCTTTAGTCATTATTCTTAAAATCCAAATTAATCTAACAATCCACCCCTTTGACTAAATATTCCCACATTCAGGATAAATGTATTTTACAAGCATGATTAATCTCAGAGATCACATCAGAACTAATAAACATTTCATCCGATTGCGGTCTTTCAGGGTCCAAATCCTCGTCATCCACCAAGCCTGATCGTTTTTCACATTCCCCTGGTCAGAGTCCGGAGTCAGTCCATCTCTCATCATTGTTTAGATACTGCATTTCACCAACGCCTGACTCACCAATCCTCGGACACAGGGAACAAGACAACAACCACATAATACAAGAATACCCATACAAACACTGATCGCTCCTAAGATGGTGGCTGCTAGGGTTTTCCATTTACCAAATATATCAAACCACCCTATCCACAATGTACTAACTTCTGAGTTCAGTTCATCCTTCACTTAGTGCAGTTAATTCTGTAAGAGCTCTGGTGACTGTCCCATCCAGTGTGGTGTTGTTAGGGATAAATGTGCAACAATGGCTTATCTTTCTATAGACACCGGCCCTTTCTGCCTGATCTAGAACCAACCTCTACTAAGTTATGAGCGGGATGGCGGATAATCGCTCAGAGATCCACTTTACTGCATCTCTAGTCTGGTCAATAAATCGTTGTTGGTTGTAATATATATAATTTATCCAATCCATATTTTTGTTTATTGTCACCCACCAGAAAAATGTTGTAGTAAAACTCTCCCATATTTGATTCATAGCTTTGTATTCGTCTGGAACACCCCTGGGGATGCCTATACCATCTATCCAAATTGGGCTATTTCCTTCCTGACCTATATTTCTTTTCTCCTAATTATTCTTCCTGTCACTGGTCTTTGATGACCAATTCTTACAGGTTGGACCAACAATACTGGTGCACAAGTACCCACCCATCCCTCTGGTAATGTCTGCCGAATGCTCCCTTTGTTAGTGCATGCCCACCACACATCAGTCAGAGGATGGTTAGGCTCCTAATTTTTTCCTTCCTTCCTTATCTAAATCAGTCACATTAATTATCTCCTCACAGCCATCAAAATCACCCGAGTTACGGGTGCCATTTCTATGTATGTAACACTGGTATTCGCCAGGAGTTAAAGTGAATCGAGGTGGGCTGGCTCAGTATGTCAATTTTGCCAGCCCAATCCCTGTGTAATTGTGGCTCTTTTTGATTGGACCCCAGGTCTAATACACAGGGAAACATTGCCTTTGGCATTGGGGCGGTCAACATTGTCGGTCGCCCAATGGAGCATGCATAACAATTGGTCTCCCCCAAGGCCCTAGCGGTGTATTTCATCCACTTTAACCAGAGATTCTCATCAGGGACCCCCTCCACTTCCCCTTGGTTCCATTCTTGGAGGAGAAAATCTTTCATAGTGGGCCAGGGTTAGTCGAATTGACTCCGTCATCCCTTGACTGATCTACTCGGTCTATTGCTGTTAGTGGATTAATGACAGTACCTGTGCTTTCCATATCTTTTGACTCCATCAAATGTAATCTTAGACAAGTATCCCATCCGTATTTGTCCGCGCAAGCCCAGTAAGTTGAATCTTACTCCCCACCCTTCTCTGACTCCTATTTTGTAGATCACTCGCCCTTGACGGTCAGTATGTCAGGTCGCTTCCCTTTTATTTCTTAATAATGGTAAGGCCATAGCGTAATTGGTGCGAGGTGGTGGTGGATCTTGACATACCACGACTATTGTCGAGACTATGATGCAGCTCAGGGTCACCCATATTCCCAAAAACCGCCAACCCTCTCCTGTCTTGAGTCCTTCTGCTCGGTACCACCCCATACTCACACCCTAGGAACACACTACAGTGATGATAGGTCTGGGTAGGAGATCTTCGTTGACAGAGATGACCCCCGGACCCTGTGGCCCAGTTCCGCTCGTCAACTCTGCGTGTGCTAAGTGGTGCTTGTATGTGGTCTTACCTTCTTGCAGTGGGTAACATGGACCCAGGTTCCTCTCTGCTATTCTAATGGCCAAGGTGGTTACCAACATAACCTGATAGGGCCCTTCCCAACAGGCCTGCTTCCAGTTTTCCTTCTAGTGACTGGATGCTCACCAGTCACCTGGTTAGATAGTGGGTCACCTTCTCCTTTAGTTCACCTGTGGGGCACAAAACCTCTGACATACGGGTGTGGTTAATAAACTATCTTCACACATGTTCAGATTAATCTAACAATTTCTGACTGCAAATTTTATTTTTTATTTTTAAGTATTTTGTCCTCTCCTTCGTATATTATTTAATACAATTAGCCTCTTCCTCCCTCTTGACACATAGTTCTGCTTATGTGTCAATTTTTTTCCACCTTCCTAAACATTCCCTTAGGTTATTTATCAACCAATTGCCATGCCTTTCATTTTTGAGATTGTCTTTTGCTTCTTTATTGCTCCTCCTCCTTCCTTTGTCTTTATGGCGGCTAAATTCGACTTTCATTCAGTTCAGAATCAATTAGTAATCCAACAAACAATCTCTTATCTTGTAAAAACACTTATGTTTAGTTCAACCTCTGTTCTACCCGGCCCTCCCGGGCTTGACCTGAAGACTGATTGTTGGACATGACAAGTCCATTTTTAGGTCACTTAAGTATTCTGCCTAGCAACAAAGAATAAAAACCTCTATGTTCGTGATTAACCCAGTTATCTCTAATAGCCCACCAAAAAAAAAAAAAAACTCATCTTTAAATCACGACCAATGTCATATCCCTCCATCTACCATTTGGGTAACATCCCTGATATATGTATGAAAAGCTAAGACTGTTTGGGAAGAGAGCAACAACATAACCTGTTCTTCCTCCTCAGAGTTCCAAATGATTTTATCATGGGCTGCCATTGCCTTCCCATAGATAAGATCACTTAACTCCCAGTATGCAGTGCATAATGCGGTACCCAAGCTCTACAGTAGTTTATCATCCCCAAAAAGCTCATCATTGTTTTTTTCTCCAATGGTTTTGGCGCTTCAAGTATAGCAGTTTTCCTGGATGAGTTTAACATTCGCCCCTCCTGTGTTATAGCGTGTCCTAGGTAAATCACCTCGCTCTGCCAAAGTTGAAGTTTCTTTTTGCTCACTTTGTGTCCCTGTTCTGCTAGGAAGGTTAACAATTGGATTGTATCCCTCTTACATCCCTCCTGAGTGGGATTAGCCAATAGAATATCATCTACATAAACTAACATTTGGCTTCCCCTCCTGAGGTTCAAACTTTCCCAAATTCCTAGTTATAGCCTGGGCAAAGATTGTAGGACTTTCCGAGTAGCCTTGAGGCATCCTAGCGTATGTCCATTTCCTTCCCTGAAAAGTAAAGCCAAACCACCCCTGACTATCCGGATGAACTGGGATACTAAAGAAAGCATTAGCTAAATCTATCACTGTAAAATAGGAGTTTTCTGGTTTCAATTGGTTCAGCAATGTATGTGGATCTGGTACACATGGAACTCTGGGAATGATATTTCTATTAACCCCCTGCAAGTCCATTACCATCCTCCAGTCGGCGCTAGGTGCCTGCTTTTTTAACAGGAAATTCTGGAGAGTTCCATTGTGCCTCATCTCCAGGAATTATCACCCCTCCCTTAAGTAAATGCTCAAATGTAGGTGTTATCCCTTTTATTGCTTCTGGTTTCATAGGGTATTGCTTTTGGTATGGTCTATGATCGGATCGAGGAATCACTTGTACTGGAGCTACCCCCTTAATTAGTCCCACATCGGCTGGTCCTTGTGACCATAATTTGAATGGAATTGCTGCCAACTCATCCTCCTGTTCCTGAGTTAAGAAAATCTCTTCCTGTCATCCGTTAAAATTTGTCTCCAGGTGGACCCCGGGCTGGGTTTTTGCTCTCCAATTCAATTTTCTTCTATATCTCCCGTGGGTGGCTATACTGATCCCCATTTCGTGTATTTTGCCAGTCAGTGATGTTTTTCCCCTGTTTTATCCATTGACCTAGTGATAACCCTTCCTCTGAAGGTTCTTTCACTAGGGAAACATGGGGGGCTCCACCTTTCTCTGTACAGTCTCTGGCTTTGTGGTCCTAACTCCACCTCTACAGCTGCCCGTTTTTATCATAGTGAACCCATTTTAACCCAATTGTTTTTTCTGTGGTTTTTAACAATTCTTCCTCATAATCTGGGTTAGGACCTGGGTGCTCATTACACCATAATGTACAGTGTAAGTCATCTACCGTCTTCTTGGTTGATCCAATCACTAACTCATTACTTAGGTCCATTAGTGATTTCGGTATGTCTGTGAGTCCCCCTCTTAGCAGATCCTGGCTATACCAATAGCATGGTTTTCCCTCCCGCTCAATACCATATTATCTCTTCACGACATATGCCTTCATACCCCTTAGCGTCAGGCTTTACAGCTACGTTCAACTGAGTCATGGCATCCCTTCCTAGCAAATTGACTGGACACAGGCTTGATACAAGTACAGGTATGCATACCTCTCCCCCTGAATCTTCATGTTTTAAAGTCACAGGGGCCGATAATCGCTCTACAAATTGATGGCCCGAGGCCGAAGCGTACCATGATTTTTTTCCCCATTAATTCTAATTCCTTTGGATATGTCGGCTACACAGATCGCTGTGCAACATGCCCCTGTGTCACACAAGAATTTAATATTTTTCCCCAATATTGTTAAGGTGAGGTATGGTTTCTGTTCTTGCTGCAGAGCCAATTCAATCGTTTCCAATTCAAACACTTCACACCCCGTATCAATGGTATCCTCTGATCCCTCTCCTTCCTGTCTTAGGGTGCACTACACCCTCTATAGCTCTTACTACCTCTTTCTCTCTCTAACTTCTATCATTACTGAATCAATGATAATACATTTACATTCTAGTCACCCAGCAGACGCTCCTATCCAGAGCGACCTACAGTTAGTGAATACATATTATTCTTTTTTTTTTCTACTGGCCTCCCCCCGTGGGAATCGAACCCATAACCCTGGCGTTGCAAACACCATGCTCTATCAATAATAATAATATGCCATTTAGCAGACGCTTTTATCCAAAGCGACTTACAGTCATGCGTGCATACATTTATTTATTTTATTTTTATTTTTTTTGTGTATGTGTGGTCCCGGGGATCGAACCCACTACCTTAGCGTTACAAGCGCCGTGCTCTACCAGCTGAGCTACAGAGGACCACAACTGAGCTACATCCCTGCCGGCCATTTTTCCCCCCTACCCTGGACGACGCTGGGCCAATTGTGCGCCGCCCATGGAGTCTCCCGGTCGCTGCCGGCTGCGACAGAGCCTGGATCCAACAGGATCTCTAGTGGCACAGTTAGCCCTACGATGCAGTGCCTTAGACCACTGCGCCACTCAGGATAATAATAACTGCAATAACTATCAATAATAATTATAATAACTATTATGAATTATATTGTCCTTTTTCTGATGTTCTAATTGTAGTCTATTCCATCACATTAGTTTAAAATATAAATTTATTTATAACAAATCCAGAACCCACCACAGCCTGGCGCTATTCCCCAGCACAACAGCCAATGCCACTTGCTTCCCTGTAACGAAAATAAATTATCGTTTTAAAATTTTCCAACTATTTGTATTTTCCCGCTAACCCATTTCAGTTCGCTATTCAATATCTTTAACAGTTCTCTCTGATTCGGCCCCAATCAATAAAACAAATGCTTGATATCGTTGATCAGCATACATGACATTCCTACCATCTGAACTCATTCACTGTCTCTCACCCCCCTCTCCTGCTCCTTCCTACATTATGGGGGAGGCGCGTGAAACTTCCCTACAATCTTCCTTCTTACGAAATAATGTCATTCGTACTTATAACATATTTTTCATAGACATATCTAGAATATTACTAAAGCTATCTAATGCAACTTTTAATACACGTAAAAAAAACTCTCTCTCTCCACCCATTCTCTATTGAATAAGTGCGTCTTCCCTAGTTACCCCCATAACCACGCCTCAAATCTTTTTATTCAGCATTTAACCAACCAAATACTAAGTAGTATCTGGTTATCATTCATACCCGCCCGTTGAATTCCCTCATACACACATATTTCACCTTATGCCATTCAAATGCCCAACACGACAGAATAGTTCAATGCAACTCTCTATTGGTTTTTCAAGTCGCTCCGGACCAGAGCGTCCGCCAACTGACCAAAAATGCAAATATTCTCTACTTTCTCACTCATTACGTACGTCTCCCGTTTGAGTGCTAAAGTTCATACACATAATATGCCATCTAGCAGACGCTCCTATCCAAAGCGACTTACGTCATGCGTGCATACATTTTTGTATATGGGTGGTCCCGGGGATCGAACCCACTACCTTGCGTTACAAGCACCGTGCTCTACCAGCTGAGCTACAGAGGACCACAAGCATCGTTGGACTTTATAGGTACCTCTCAAACAGTGGCGGCTGGCCGATAGAGGCGCTAGGGCGCCGCCCCTTAAATAAAATTATTTAAAAAATAAAATAAAAAATAAATAAAAATAATAATAATAATAATAAAAACATCAGTATGTCAATATTTGTGTGTTTGAAATATGGAATGCACACAGTAATATGTGTAAGATATGATAGAAAATCATATTCGCAACCTTTCCTCTGCCTGTCAAAGCGCCTCGTCAGCTCTGGGCGATACAGAAAGTGCCCCCCGAGGAGGCGGGTCTCACGTAGCAGTTAAGCCAATTGCTAATTTAAGATATGAATGTATGACATAAAATGTAGCTAATCAGCGATTTTAATTGAATCCAAGGAGGGCGATTATTTTACTCACTTCAAGCTTCGCCCTGATAAAATAAGACCGGGCTCCAGTGGCGCCATTTTACTAGACGACAATGGCGACGCAAACGTTACTCCTCCAAGACCCAACCCTAACTCGGTGAAATCTCTCCTCCAAGATCCGTTTGAGAGAGAACTTTGTCAGAGAAAGTTCGGGTGAAAGAGCTGGGCCCAGATCAACCTGACCTCTCAATCAGACAGCAGGCTAGCGAGAAAGGGAAGCAGTATATGCGCGGCTTCTCCCGTAGCTGGTACACCAGGAAGGCTTGGCTAGCTGGGTGCACCTGATGCTAATGCTTTATTTTGCTTTCCGTGCTTGCTTTTAAAACGGCGGGGTCAGATTCAGCATGGGACAGGTACCGGAGTGAGGGATATGAAGCACCTGTCAGAGAAGGTAAAGAAACATGAGAACACCAGGGCACACATGGACAACTCTGTAAAGCTAGCTGTATTAGGGAAGGGTGAACATTGCTAGGCGCAGCTGGATGACGGCCACAGGATTGCGGTGAGGAAACACAATGAGGAGGTGGATAAAAACAGGCACATTCTATCCAAAATTATCGATTGTGATGAAGTTCTGTGGGGCTTTTGAGTTGGCCTTGCGTGGGCACGATGAGACTGACTCCTCGGACAACCCCGGCATTTTCCGGGGCTTAGTGGATTTTGTTGCCTCCTCGACAGTGTGCTGGAGGAGGCACCTGAAGACAGCTACCGTTTTAGGGCACGTCAAAGACGATACAGAACGAGCTGTTGGACTGTATGCTGTCAGTGCTTAAGGATTACATCCTGGAGAAGTAAAGTGCTGATTTTAGTCGCCATTCAAGCTGACGAGACGACTGGCACGTTTCCACCCACTGCCAGTTGGTGCTTGTGATCGCTTACATCGATGCTAAAAGTAACGTCCAAGAGCGTTTTTCGGTTCATTTTGATCGAGAACGCAACCGCCGACACCATCGCTACAGCGCTGCTGGAGAGCTCAGCACCATACTCTCACATGGACAAAAGGCCAAACTTATTGCCCAGGCTTACTGACGGAGCAAGTGTGATGAGGAGCCACCGGCGGAGTGCAGCGTAAAATAGTGGATGTGTGCGAAAATGCGCACTACGTCCACTGCTATGCACATCAGCTGAACCTCATCATGCAGCAGGCTACTTCACGCATCCCCAGGATCGCACTTTCTTTTCCGACCTTGCAGGATTTTCTGCTTTCTTCTCCAGGTCTCCCAAGCGAACCACCGTGCTTGACGAGTGGTTGCGCATAGACTCCCAGAGCCTCTACAACACGGTGGAACTTCCACAGTCGCGCTGTAAACACTGTGTACGAGTACAGGGATGACCTCCTAACGTGTTTCCAGACCATCAGAGACTCTGGGAACTTTGATGCCCCGACTGTCAGAGAGGCGGGGGGCTTTGTGAGGATGCTCGAAGACGAGGCTTTCTGTTTTCCTGGCACTGTTCCACAAGATCATGCCAAATGTGGACATGCTTTTCAGCCAGCTGCAGAAGAGGAACATCGACCCTGTCTTCATTAAAGCACTTGTCCAGAGGTTCACAGACAGCATGCTAACAATCAGGTAAATAACTATATTTACTATTGGCTGATAAAGATGTTGTTAGAAAGATGAATAGTTCACTTACAACAGTTTAAAAAGCCTAAATGTGTCTGGTCATCAAAGTGAGTGATTATCAGTAGAGCCGTCACAATTATATTTGTTTTAGTATTTTAAAAGGAAAGAGAAGACACAATCAGACGTTGATAATAATGCAGGAAAGTACTACACGGTTTGTAATAATTATTCAGGTGTCCACCAGGTCAATTTCTAGAAGAGGCCTAGTTGTTATTGAAGATTAACTTTATTGCTAAGTGCACAGCAGAACAAAATGATGTTGCATCCCTCTCACAAATGTAATAGAAAAGGCTTTTAAAACGTAATAACATCAGTTAATTATGTACATCACAGGTTAAAGCAGTTACTAGACATAGTTTGTGTGTATGTACACACTATCTGTCTGTCTGTCTGTCTGTCTATATATATATATATATATATATATATATATATATATATATATATATTTGTGTGATGTCACGAGAGGCTGTGTCCTGGAGGGACCTTACATCCCCCTGAGGTGGCTGCAAACCCAGACAGCTATGGCTCCATCTGCTGGTATGGTCGGGAACTCCCACCCCTCTATGGCCAATCTTCCCACGCAGCTGAAACAAATGAGGAGCGGATGAGCTGAAGGGGTGGGAAGGAAGAGACACAGTCTCCAACCTGGGCTCTCTGGAGGACAAAGAGTGCTGCACGTCCACTTCCATGAGGAATATAAGGATTTGGAGATACTTACACTTTGGGAAATACTCACCTTTGGATATATGCACCTGTGGAAATACGTGAGAGACATTTGGAAGGACTTTTTGCTGGGTTGGCCACTAGCTGCAACGTGGACTACAGTAAGGCTGGGGAAAAAGTTATCTGAGCGAGTGAGAATTATGATTTTGGATGTGGAAGAGACATCCCTGAACTGTTAACCCTTAAAGAGCCACAAGAGAACAGAATTTTGTTATATTTTCTTAATTTCCCAAGACCTATAATAAAATCCTTGTTTTGTTTTGAACCTTGTCTCCTTGCACTACTTGAGCAATCCACCTGAAAGCTGTGAGCCTCTCGTGACGTCACAGATGGTGGAGAATACGGGCACGCTCAAGCGTTAATAGTGCATGTCAGAGAGGATACCGAAGGTTTGATCACCCAGTTTTCCAAGTTGGCCGTAGGCTCCCCGCCGACTGAAATGGAGGACATATTGAAAGCCCTTGTTGCTGGCCAGCAAGCCCAGATGCAACAACGTGGCTCTCTTGGAGGAGCAAAAGAAAGCCAACCTTCTGAAGGCAGAGGAATTGCAGTTGCAGAGACAGAGGTGGTCCAAAATACCCGCCCAATAAAGGCCAAGTGACTTTATATCTAAGATGGGAGCTACCGATGACATTGAGGCATACCTGCATGCATTTGAGGCCACGGCCACTAGGGAAGCCTGGCCCAAGCAGCAGTGGGTTGGTCTGTTAGCCCCCTTTCTAACCGGGGAATCGCTGAATGCTGTCGGGACCTGGGCCCTGACCAGGTTACTGACTATGATGCCCTGAAGTCTGAGATCCTCAGCAGATATGGACTCACAAAGTTTGGTATGGCCCAGCACTTTCACAGCTGGACCTTCCAACCAGACCAACCTCCTCGGGCGCAGATGCATGAACTTGTCCGATCGCAAGGAAATGGCTGGATCCGCGGGAATACAGCAGCGGCGGTGGTGGAGGCCGTTGTGGTGGATGCGTTACCCTACGCGCCCTGCCTTATGAGGCCAAAGGGTTCATCAGTCAACAGGCCTTGACCACGGCTGATCTGACCGTGGAAGCTGTGGAAAAGTACCAGGCCACAGCGGAGATGCTGAATGCTTCCCGAAAGACCCCAGGGGGCGGCCCCACCACAAATGGGGAAGAACCCGTCCAAAGGACCCCAAGGTCTCGAACCCAGCCACGTCAGGACTTATCCCGGCTCCAGGGGGAGCCAGAAACCAGGCGGGTCCAAGAAGAGAATACACCAGGGGGGAACCTCGACAGTGTTACCGGTGTGGGGAGATGGGACATATCTCCTGGCAGTGTGGGAAACCAGCCGATGAACCTCATGCCCACTGCGAGTCCTCCAGCTCAGCACCCACACACCGTTTTGCCTCGCTCTTGGGAGTCATAGATGGCGACCCAGATCACCCCCACCTGCCCGGTAACTGTGAATCACCATGATGTGGCGGCCTTACTGGATTCTGGTAGCCGGGCCACCCTGGTGCGTAAGATTTGGTGGGCCCAACGTGTCTGACCCGGGGAAAGTCCTCCCAGTTTCCTGTGTCCATGGGGACACCAGAGAATACCCCATTACTGAACTTACAATGACCAGCACACGGGAACCATACACACGACCACGGCGGGGTGGTTGATTCCCTCCCCGTCCCTGTCCCTAATTGGACGAACTGCCCAGCCTTTTACCCACTCTGGAGAGGTCTCAGGAGAGGATAACCCGAGTACCTCAGAAACGGAGAGGCAAGACTCATCCTGGGAGGCTCCGGTGCAATCCTCCGAGTTACTCACTCCCGCCCGGGCTCTGATAGGGATGGCAGGTGCCCAGACCGACACCGAGACTGGTCCCGATACGGGAGAAGAACGCAGCCCAGGAAAGCGCTCCGTTCTCCAGTGAAGAAGACGTCCCCAGGCACCCAAGAGCTTCCCCCTCTCACAGGCCAGTATGGTACGGCTCAATTACAAGATCCTACTCTTGCCAAATGCCTTAAGAAATGTGCAGGTATTAGAAGGTGTAGTGTTAGGTGATAAGACAAACCCTACTTACCCCCATTTCGCAGTAAACCGGGGTTAGTATATCAGATAGTCAAGAAAAATGATGAAGTGCATGAACAGCTCCTCGTACCACAGCCCTATCGGGCCACAGTACTCAACCTAGCACACACACACCCGCTAAAGGGGACCCACTTGGGGGGTGGAGAAGACTAAGGAAAGAATCATGCAACGTTTCTTTTGGCCAGGAGTACACAAAGAGATAGAGAACTACTGCCGTGAGTTGCCCTGAGTGTCAGCAGGTTGCGCCAAAGCCCACATATAGAAACCCGCTCCTTCCCTTGCCCATTATCGAAACTCCTTTTGAGAGGATTGGATTAGACATAGTCGGGCCCCTTACCGAAAAGTTCCAGGGGGACATCAATACATTCTGGTCATTCTGGACTATGCATCCGGTACCCGGAGGCCATTCCGCTGAGGAAGGCTACATCCAGACAAATCGCCAAGGAGCTGTTCCGTCTCTCAACTAGTCTGGGAATCCCAAAGAGATATTGACGGACCAAGGGACTCCATTCATGTCCAGGGTGATGAAAGAACTCTGTGCTTTACTGAAAATCAAACAGCTGAGAACCTCGGTCTACCACCCCCAGACAGATGGCCTAGTCGAACGTTTTTAACAAAACACTAAAATCCATGCTGCGGAAAGCGGTAGGGGAAGATGGGCGCAACTGGGATCTAGCTGTTACCCTACATATTATTTGCGGTGAGAGAGGTACCTCAGTCTTCTACTGGTTTTTCACCCTTTCGAGCTCTTGCTTTCCTACAGACCCAGAGGACTGCTCGAAGCATCGCCAAGGAGGCCTGGGAGGAGCAGCCATGCCAACAGCGGACACTGATCGACCATGTCGGGGCTATGAGGGAGAGAATGAAGGCCATCTATCCCATGATGCGGGAACACCTGGAGGCCAGTCAGCGGCAACAGCAAGCCTCCTACAACAGATCTGCTCAACCCAGGGAGTTTAAGCCGGGGGACAGAGTGCTGGTCCTGGTGCCAACCGTTGAGTGTAAATTCCTGGCAACCTGGCAAGGACCATATAGGTCATTGAACGCATGGGAGAAGTAAACTACAAGGTGAGGCAACCAGATAAAGAAAAACTGAGCAGATTTATCATGTTAACCTTTTAAAGAAGTGGCACGCCCAGAGAGCGCTGTTCAGCTGTCTACCCCCACAGAGACCAAGGAACCGGCGCGAAGAGGGTTCAGCTGGGTCCAAATCTGTCCCCACATCAACGACAGATGGCCCTGGAACTCGTGGAGCAGAACCAGGATGTCTTCTCCTCCTTCCCGGTCACACAGAGGTGGTCCAACATGAGATCCGCACCATGCCTGGCCGACGGTAAACCAGCGCCCGTACGCGTGCCAGAGGCTCGTAAAGTGGTTATAACAGAAGGAGGTAAGGAAGATGCGGGAGTTGGGATGATCGAAGAGTCCCACAGTGCCTGGGCAAGTCCCATCGTACTAGTTCCCAAGCCAGAGCGGTTCAGTACGATTTTTGTAATGACTATCGAAAGTTGAATGAAGTGTCTGAATTTGATGCATACCCAATGCCTCGTGTCGATGATTTAATAGACTCCTTGGGGGCATGCTCGTTTCCCTAACCACTCTTGATCTCACAAAGGCTACTGGCAGGTGCCCCTGACCCCGGCGTCTAAGGAGAAGACAGCCTTTGCCACCCCGGAGGGGCCTCTACCAGTATACCCGACTTCCGTTTGGTCTCCACGGGGCACCTGCCACGTTCCAACGCCTGATGGATCGAGTCCTTGCGCCCCACAAGAGGTACGCAGCGGCTTATTTGGATGATGTTGTTATACAAAGTCCGGATTGGGCCAGCCACATATCCCGGGTACAAGCGGTGCTGGATTCGCTCAGGGAAGCAGGGCTCACGGCAAACCCGAAGAAGTGCAAGCTGGCCTTCAGTGAGACAAACTACCTGGGGTACACCATTGGGCGGGGGTTGGTCAAACCACAGGAAGCCAAACTGCGGGCCATACAGGACTGGCCGCAGCCCATCACCAAGAAGCAAGTAAGGTCATTTTTGGGCCTCGCTGGCTACTATAGACGCTTTATTGCAGATTTTGCTACCATAGCTGCACCGTTGACGGAGCTGGCTGACCAAACGCCACTCACGAATGGTGAAGTGGAACCCTGCGGCGGGGCGGCTTTCCTCAACCTGAAGCGAGCACTCTGCTCCAGTCCGATCCTGGTGGCACCAGACTTCAAGAAGGAATTCATTGTCCAAGCGGATGCTTCGGAGGTGGGTCTGGGTGCTGTCCTCACCCAGGCACATGACGGTGAAGAGCATCCCATTCTCTACCTAAGCAGAAAGTTACTTCCAAGAGAGAAGAACTATTCAACGGTG
The DNA here is from genome assembly GCF_020615455.1 of Coregonus clupeaformis. Lineage (NCBI taxonomy): Eukaryota > Metazoa > Chordata > Actinopteri > Salmoniformes > Salmonidae > Coregonus > Coregonus clupeaformis. The sequence goes on along the minus strand of NW_025535443.1, from coordinate 33,214 downwards.
GAGAAAGAATGTCTGGCTGTAGTCTGGGCCCTGGAGTCCCTTCGGTTCTATCTCCTGGGCCGACGTTTCATGGTGGTATCTGATCACGCCCCCTCTGCAGTGGATGGCCAAGAACAAGGAATCAAACAGTAGAGTAACCAGATGGTTTTGAGCTTGCAACCGTTTAACTTTTCTGTTGTCCACAGGGCTGGCAAGCACCACGGCAATGCGGACGCCCTCTCCCGGCGTGATGCCTTCTTCGCTGCCTTTACCCCGACGAGGACGTCGGTCCCGAGGAGGGGGATGTGTGATGTCACGAGAGGCTGTGTCCTGGAGGGACGTTACATCCCCCTGAGGTGGCTGCAAACCCAGACAGCTATGGCTCCATCTGCTGGTATGGTCGGGAACTCCACCCCTCTATGGCCAATCTTCCCACGCAGCTGAAACAAATGAGGAGCGGATGAGCTGAAGGGGTGGGAAGGGAAGAGACACAGTCTCCAACCTGGGCTCTCTGGAGGACAAGAGTGCTGCACGTCCACTTCCATGAGGAATATAAGGATTTGGAGATACTTACCTTTGGGAAATACTCACCTTTGGATATATGCACCTGTGGAAATACGTGAGAGACATTTGGAAGGACTTTTTGCTGGGTTGGCCACTAGCTGCAACGTGGACTACAGTAAGGCTGGGGAAAAGTTATCTGAGCGAGTGAGAATTATGATTTTGGATGTGGAAGAGACATCCCTGAACTGTTAACCCTTAAAGAGCCACAAGAGAACAGAATTGTGTTATATTTTCGTTAATTTCCCAAGACCTATAATAAAATCCTTGTTTTGTTTGAACCTTGTCTCCTTGCACTACTTGAGCAATCCCGCTGAAAGCTGTGTAGCCTCTCGTGACGTCACAATATATATATATATATATATATATATATATATATAAAGTCACTGGTTGTGTGTTGAGGGGGAATTACAGTGAGTTAAGAAGTCTGATTGCAAGTTATCAAATTAAACTTTATTTTTGGACCCAGGGCCTCAATTCCCTCTTTGTGTGGGGACAGCGCATCTGACGAGCAGCAACAGCCCATCAAGCGACGGAGGATGCTGGGACCAGGAGAACAACAGAGGTTGGCTATAGAGGTAAGTTGTGATGTAATTGTCAGTGTTTCCCCCTATAACTTTTTTCAGGCCTGGTAGTATGTAGCCAAAACCCTGAACAATCAGCACCTTGGTAATCATATACTTGAGTTGGACATAGGCATGTGTCAGTCAGGATCACTTGCATCAAAATAGCTTAATTGCAAATTAAAGCTGATGATGTATCTTTTACAGGTATGTGATACCATCCTGAGTCATGCCAAAGAGAGGTTCTCCTTCACCCAGCACCTCATCAGCGCAACACTATTGCACGGAGAGTTGTTCCCACAACACAGTGTGAAGTTCCCCCGATACAGCGCTTGAAACAACCGTGGAGGCGTACCCCATGTTGAACAAGGCCAAGCTCAAAACCGAACTGTCCCTCATCTATGAGAACAGTGAGTTCAAGGCTTGTAGTGGTGCAGTGCCCCTGTACCAGTTCTTCATGGAGAACAACCTTCAGAGCACTTTCACAGAGACTGCCAGCCTCCTCAAGATCCTCATCACCACACCCATGACAACTGCTGAGTCAGAAAGGTGCTTCTCTACACTGAAAAGGATCAAGACCTTCCTGAGAAACAGCATGACACAGGATCGCCTGAACGCTCTGGCCATGCTCTCCATGGAGAAGAAACTTGTCAGGGACATTCCTGACTTTAATCAAAGGGTCATTGAGAGGTTTGCCACTCAGAAGGACAGACGGGCAAAATTCCTGTACAAATAAGATGACAGACACACACACACAGAGCAGCTCTGGCCGCATGTTTCTTTGTATATAGTTGACCTTAGCATAAAAAATCCAGTTATATATGGTACTCTAGAAAGTCTTAATAGTGTCTTTGCTAATATTACTGTATATATGTTGTTTTGTATCAATTAATTGTTGCAGTTCTGGAGCACATTAACAATTAGTCACATTTAGTATGATCATAAAATACTGTATGCTATTCTTCCAGTCAAAGGTTTGAGTTCATCCACTTGATATCCATTTCTATATTATACATCCTTTTATACAGTGTAAGATTTCCTATAAACTTTATAATAATTTCATGTTATTGTCCACTTTCCACTCTGTTCTGACAGCATGCCTGTTGCGTTGCCTGTTTACTACCAATGGTGAAAAGTTCACTTTAAATGCAAATGAAAGGCTTGGGTTTGTGTAATATGTTTTTTGTGTAAGAATGCCTCAACTTTTTAATATTGGCATTAAATAATTACTGAATGTTTCACTGAGCACTGCTGTCCTGCAGTTTGTGTTAAAATATATCGCGATGGTTACAGGAAAAAAAAGTATGGCACAGCCCCACCGAGAATATTTTCACCAGCCGCCACTGCTCTCAAATAATCGCTTTGTGGTGTTTTTAGCCAATTCTTAATTGACACAAATCATTTTTTCAAACATTTTACCCGTTGAACCAAACATTTACTGTCCTCCTCCTTTTCTTTACCCATGCAGTCACAATGGTTAAATATTCCTTTGTTTACCGTTAAAGCACTTTCGCGCTTAAAAAAACACACTCGCTGTCTCCAGCCCCTCCTTTCGCTGTTTTTTTTTTTCAAATTCATTTTATATGCATCTGCCTACTAACTTTTTTACTTCGAGATGCCCAATAAATTCATACCTCTTCTCCCAAATGGATCCATAACACATATTTCTTCGATCTCCTTAGAAGTTTTATTTCCCACGGTGGAGAAATAAAAATCCCCCCTTTTAGTAATAATTCCCAGAATTATTATTCTAGGAGCTATTATTTTAGTGCGTCTTTTGAGCCAACGTATGATTTGCTTTTGTAATTAACCATTTAAAATTATTTAACCCCCTAACCCAGAGCTTTTATTTAAAACTCGGTTTCATGAAAGGGGTCGATAACCATTTTTTCTCACGCGACCTATTTTTTTAGCTCCTTCCTAGAAATAATGATCACGTATACTGATGGATTCTTAAGTCTCACACGTACACAACATTATACAATCATTTGCTAAACCTATTTGTAACCTAGAGGTCGTAACTGCTCTAGTTTCATGAAACACACAGAGTTCTAGCAAATCCCCAGCCGTATACGCGACTTTTGACCCGTCCATCCATAGCACACGACGAAAATCATCCCTTTCCCTGTTTATCGTAGTACTGTACCCAATACAGTCTCAATAAAAAACTAGTTTACATTGGTGATGGCCTTCACCCCTTGTCATTTCGGACTAGATTATTCTGGTAATAGCTATTTACCTAGGGTCAATTACGGACCCTCCTGTTTCGTAATAATTATTACTTCCTTTGAGACTTTGGTAACTAATTCAACTCATTTTACCAAAAGCCATGAATAAAAATTACTGACCTTTTCCTCGCAGTCTGGATTAAAATGCTTTTTCAAACTTGTTAACGTCTTTATCGTTCATAAAGAGTAATCACCCGGCCTGTTTATAACCTTAATGTTGAAGGCCAGGACTCTTTACTGGATGCTATGACCCGCCCGTGCACGGATTTCGGTGTCTTTAGAACGATAAAGATGTATTAAGCCCGCTCGAAGGACCAATCTGTCACGTGAATTTCTATCTCTAATTCAACCTAAGCTTGAATCATTACCAGAGGTTGTAAAGCTCTGGTTTTAATCATCAATGATTCAAGGTCCACAATCCACAAGTAATTATCGGTAAATGTTATTCAAGGAGAGCTCTGGTCAAAAACACAAACATACTGTTTTTATACCCCTTGACAAACAAAGGCACTATGCTCCTCCCACCTTTAGGTGGCTTTCTTAAAACAGTTCCCGCCTTCTTCTTTACCCTTGAATGTTTAGTAATGTTAGTGGGTTGACACTACATGATAATTCGAATATCGTTACACATTTCTACTGTATTTGGGGTGAAATCTTTTAGTCATTACTTTTAATACACAAATTCATCTATCAAAGTCTCTCCCTGTAGATTTTGCGGTGACGTAGTGTCCCCCCATGAGTGACAGAACACTGAGCCAATCACGGCCCAACTAGAGAACATTACCAACCCCTACGCTCCGTATTTTCCGCTGGCTCCCCCCACAGAAAACACTGAGCTGGTCTGAAACACGTTTTGGAGCTGCCTTTATTCAAAAAGCATTAAAAAGACCATGTTTGTATGCGGCTTTATGAACTTAATTTTTTTACATTGTTTGCAAACTGATATGTGACAAGTATTAAAGCAAAAACAACTTCTTTATTTTTTGCTAAACATGTCGCCACTGATTGTGTGTGACTTTTAAACAGTATTTCTGTTGACACACCTTGTAGCCTTATTAACACGGTATACCTACACATGTAGTGGACTGATTCTGTTGACGACACGGCGTATCCTTATTAACACATGTAGTGGACTGATTCTGTTGACGACACGGCGTATCCTTATTAACACGGTATACCTAACACACGTAGTGGACTGATTCTGTTGACGACACGGCGTATCCTTATTAACACGGTATACCTAACACACGTAGTGGACTGATTCTGTTGACGACACGGCATAGCATTATTCTCCAATGTGGACGATTTAAGGACTTCCACCAGACTGATTGGTCTTCCAACATGGTACCCCAAGTTCCACTGTAGATATATAGTCCACTACAATACATGATGGTACCCCAAGTTCCACTGTAGATATATAGTCCACTACAATACATGATGGTACCCCAAGTTCCACTGTAGATATATAGTCCACTACAATACATGATGGTACCCCAAGTTCCACTGTAGATATATAGTCCACTACAATACATGATGGTACCCCAAGTTCCACTGTAGATATATAGTCCACTACAATACATGATGGTACCCCAAGTTCCACTGTAGATATATAGTCCACTACAATACATGATGGTACCCCAAGTTCCACTGTAGATATATAGTCCACTACAATACATGATGGTACCCCAAGTTCCACTGTAGATATATAGTCCACTACAATACATGATGGTACCCCAAGTTCCACTGTAGATATATAGTCCAATACAATACATGATGGTACCCCAAGTTCCACTGTAGATATATAGTCCAATACAATACATGATGGTACCCCAAGTTACACTGTAGATATATAGTCCACTACTTGAGTTCTTGTGCTATAATTTGAAATTCCTGAAGTTCTATGACAGTTAATTAGACAGTGCAGCTTAATGAATGTAGCTGATGGGGTTAGTAAAACAGCTGTATCTCTTGATTTGTAGAAGTTATTTCTATTCTGATTTCAGATTTCAATAGCAGAAAAGTAGATTTACTTCACGCTAAGTTGTCTAACTTGTTGGGAAAGTGGTCAAAACATCAGTTGATTCATAAAGTTGAGACTTGGTTGCTAAAACGGCTAGCTGTAGCATTTGATCAGTAGAAGATAATTATGTTGAAGATTTCATACCCTCTAAGATTTTGTCTAAAGTGCTGGTAAAGTTGTCAAAGTAGCTGATTTGTGTCAAAAGTTACATTGTTTACAGTGAATAAAATGTTGAAAGTCACAGCTTCAGAATGGGAGTTTTTCACAACGGGAGGTTTAGAATATTGAATAAATCCCATTAAAGTGGATGAAGTTTAATACAAGTTCAACAGTTTAAAAAGTATAAATGTTATCAAAAAAGTTCAACGGTGTAGGAGTAGCGTGCTAAAGAACAACTATAATATCTTGGTAATTGTACATTAAATAAAACTGTGTGCCTTGCTTCAGTTCTTTACATGTATTATTGTGGTAGTGTTCTGATTTCAGATTTTAAATAGCAGAAGTAGACAAAGATTTCATATGCTATACAGTGGGGAGAACAAGTATTTGATACACTGCCGATTTTGCAGGTTTTCCTACTTACAAAGCATGTAGAGGTACACTTCAACTGTGAGAGACTGAATCTAAAACAAAAATCCAGAAAATCATATTGTATGATTTTTAAGTAATTAATTTGCATTTTATTGCATGACATAAGTATTTGATACATCAGAAAAGCAGAACTTAATATTTGGTACAGAAACCTTTGTTTGCAATTACAGAGATCATACGTTTCCTGTAGGTCTTGACCAGGTTTGCACACACTGCAGCAGGGATTTTGGCCCACTCCTCCATACAGACCTTCTCCAGATCCTTCAGGTTTCGGGACTGTCGCTGGGCAATACGGACTTTCAGCTCCCTCCAAAGATTTTCTATTGTGTTCAGCTATACGTTTTTATCAGACTTTTTTGGGAAAGTGGAAAAAAATTAACTTGCTACTTCCTACAGCATATTCATGTTCATTTTGTGGTGCGCTACAGTTTCCTGGTAAAAAACTACTTTGCCAACGACCCCCATGCAAAGTGATGGAAGTGTTGAGTTTATGGATCTACTTTTGATGAAATAAGGAAGACATTCAATTTACTTTTAGGGAAAAGATTGTACAATAAAACCGGACTAAACGTTCAAATCGCCATTTTGCTCCTTCATTATCGATAATAATTCTGGGCATTCTACCAACATATAGCGTCCGCCATTGCTCTGGGTACAGCTTACCTCTGAAAAGCCAACAGCGCAAACCTGGCTGCTGCAGACCAGGCTGGGCCACGCCTCATTTAGCAACATGTTGCCATAGCGCCAGTTGGCAGGCATTCTGGAACGTCTCTTTAGCCAGTCAACAAGTTCAAACACAACTGTTACAGTGGCTTAAACCAAGAGATGGAATTGACACTGTTAGATTCAAAATATCAGTGTTGCAAACATGTCACATCTTCTAGTCTCCCTCTTTGGAGGGAAAACTCAGGTCTGGTGATGGAGATCATTCCACACTCTGTGTTCTACTACCCAGGTCTGGTGTTGGAGATCATTCCACACTCTGTGTTCTACTACCCAGGTCTGGTGTTGGAGATCATTCCACACTCTGTGTTCTGCTACCCAGGTCTGGTGTTGGAGATCATTCCACACTCTGTGTTCTACTACCCAGGTCTGGTGTTGGAGATCATTCCACACTCTGTGTTCTACTACCCAGGTCTGGTGTTGGAGATCATTCCACACTCTGTGTTCTACTACCCAGGTCTGGTGTTGGAGATCATTCCACACTCTGTGTTCTACTACCCAGGTCTGGTGTTGGAGATCATTCCACACTGTAGATCTCCTGTGTGTATTTTTTTAGGTTTAATCAGAGAACTTGAATGAGAGTATCTCTTGTCCCATTGATCACAGCTGTAAGGTTTCTATCCAGTGTGGGTTCTCTGGTGTGATATCAGTATGTCTAATCTAGCAAAACCCTTCCCACAGTCGGAGCAGTGGTGAGGCTTCTCTCCTGTGTGTGTTCTCTGGTGTGATATCAGTATGTCTAATCTAGCAAACCCCTTCCCACAGTCGGAGCAGCGTGGTGAGGCTTCTCCTGTGTGTGTTCTCTGGTGTGATATCAGTATGTCTAATCTAGCAAAACCCTTCCCACAGTCGGAGCAGTGGTGAGGCTTCTCTCCTGTGTGTGTTCTCTGGTGTGATATCAGTATGTCTAATCTAGCAAAACCCTTCCCACAGTCGGAGCAGTGGTGAGGCTTCTCTCCTGTGTGTGTTCTCTGGTGTTTATTCAGTCCACTTGAGGTGTAAAGCTTTTTACCACAGTCTGCGCAGTGGTAAGGCTTCTCTCCTGTGTGTGTTCTCTGGTGTTTATTCAGTCCACTTGAGGTGTTAAAGCTTTTACCACAGTCTGAGCAGTGGTAAGGCTTCTCTCCTGTGTGTGTTCTCTGGTGTTTATTCAGTTCACTTGAGGTGTTAAAGCTTTTACCACAGTCTGCGCAGTGTGCGCTTCTCACGGTGTGTGTTCTCTGGTGTATATTCAGTCTACTTGAGGTGGTAAAGCTTTTACCACAGTCAGAGCAGTGGTAAGGCTTCTGACCTGTGTGTGTCAGCAGGTGTGTTTTCAGACTACTTGAATGAGCAAAACTCTTCCCACAGTCGGAGCAGTGGTGAGGCTTCTCTCCTGTGTGTGTTCCCTGGTGTGCAATCAGGTGACTTGGCTGAGTAAAACTCTTCCCACAGTCGGAGCAGTGGTGAGGCTTCTCTCCGGTATGTGTTCTCTGGTGTATATTCAGTCTACTTGAGGTGGTAAAGCTTTTACCACAGTCTGAGCAGTGGTAAATCTTCTCTCCGGTGTGTGTTCTCTGGTGTATATTCAGTCTACTTGAGGTGGTAAAGCTTTTACCACAGTCAGAGCAGTGGTAAGGCTTCTGACCTGTGTGTGTCAGCAGGTGTGTTTTCAGACTACTTGAATGAGCAAAACTCTTCCCACAGTCGGAGCAGTGGTGAGGCTTCTCTCCTGTGTGTGTTCCCTGGTGTGCAATCAGGTGACTTGGCTGAGTAAAACTCTTCCCACAGTCGGAGCAGTGGTGAGGCTTCTCTCCGGTATGTGTTCTCTGGTGTATATTCAGTCTACTTGAGGTGGTAAAGCTTTTACCACAGTCTGAGCAGTGGTAAATCTTCTCTCCGGTGTGTGTTCTCTGGTGTATATTCAGTCTACTTGAGGTGGTAAAGCTTTTACCACAGTCAGAGCAGTGGTAAGGCTTCTGACCTGTGTGTGTCAGCAGGTGTGTTTTCAGACTACTTGAATGAGCAAAACTAATCCCACAGTCGGGGCAGTGGTATGGTTTTTTCACAGTGTGTATTCGCTTTTGTACAGTCAGGTGGGCTGACCGAATGAATCTCTTCCCACATAGATCACAGCTATAAGGCTCCTTTCCTGTGTGAATTCTCAGCTGTGATTTCAATGAATGTGATTTAGAGAAACTCATTCCACACTGAGAGCAGTGGTGTGGCCTTTCTCCTGTGTGGCTTCTTTGGCGTATTTTAAGTTCTGTTGAAGATTTGCAATTCTTCCCACTATCAGAGCAGTGAGATTTCTTCCCTGTGGGTCTCCGCTCTGGTTTATTGAGGTGTTCAGATCTGGAGAGATTCTTCACTGCCTCTTCAGCATCATGATGTTGTTGAGGCTCCCCAGAGGATCCAAGATAGTCACGTCTCTCTCCTGTGTGATCAACAAAATCAGACAAATGGTTAACTTCTGACTTCTATTCCAAGCTAAATCCAACCAGGGACCTTCCATTGTGTTAAACTAGGGCAGTGTTTCTTAATATGCTTACTATAACGTGACGTTTTCACATAATAACTTGATGATTTGGGTGTCACATATTTACGTGATAATTCTATTGTATTAACGTGATAATTATCTAATTTAAATAAATACAAAAGCAGGATTAGGGGATAGACAAGCATAACTGGGAATCATTTGACTGTCAGTTTTTCTGCCACAGGGCATCTGTCTAACTTGGAGGAAATATACCAGTCTATCTTCATGTCAACTAACAGAACTCTGTCTACTGTGGTGGAAATATACCAGTCTATCTTCATGTCAATTAACAGAACTGTCTACTGTGGTGGAAATATACCAGTCTATCTTCATGTCAACTAACAGAACTATGTCTCCTGTGGTGGAAATATACCAGTCTATCTTCATGTCAACTAACAGAACTGTCTCCCTTGGAGGAAATATACCAGTTTATCTTCATGTCAACTAACAGAATTGTCTCCCTGGGAGGAAATATACCAGTCTATCTTCATGTCAACTAACAGAACTCTGTCTCCTGTGGTGGAAATATACCAGTCTATCTTCATGTCAACTAACAGAACTGTCTCCCTTGGAGGAAATATACCAGTCTATCTTCATGTCAACTAACAGAACTGTCTCCCTGGGAGGAAATATACCAGTCTATCTTCATGTCAACTAACAGAACTGTCTACTGTGGTGGAAATATACCAGTCTATATTAATGTCAACTAACAGAACTGTCTACCTGGGAGGAAATATACCAGTCTATCTTCATGTCAACTAACAGAACTGTCTCCTGTGGTGGAAATATACCAGTCTATCTTCATGTCAACTAACAGAACTGTCTCCCTTGGAGGAAATATACCAGTCTATCTTCATGTCAACTAACAGAACTCTGTCTACTGTGGAGGAAATATACCAGTCTATCATCATGTCAACTAACAGAACTGTCTACTGTGGTGGAAATACACCAGTCTATCTTCATGTCAACTAACAGGACTGTCTACTGTGGTGGAAATATACCAGTCTATCTTCATGTCAACTAACAGAACCGTCTACTGTGGTGGAAATACACCAGTCTATCTTCATGTCAACTAACAGAACTGTCTCCCTTGGAGGAAATATACCAGTCTATCTTCATGTCAACTAACAGAACTGTCTACTGTGGTGGAAATATACCAGTCTATCTTCATGTCAACTAACAGAACTCTGTCTCCTGTGGTGGAAATATACCAGTCTATCTTCATGTCAACTAACAGAACTGTCTCCCTTGGAGGAAATATACCAGTCTATCTTCATGTCAACTAACAGAACTGTCTCCCCTTGAAGGAAATATACCAGTCTATATTAATGTCAACTAACAGAACTGTCTACCTGGGAGGAAATATACCAGTCTATCTTCATGTCAACTAACAGAATTGTCTCCCTGGGAGGAAATATACCAGTCTATCTTCATGTCAACTAACAGAACTCTGTCTCCTGTGGTGGAAATATACCAGTCTATCTTCATGTCAACTAACAGAACTGTCTCCCTTGGAGGAAATATACCAGTCTATCTTCATGTCAACTAACAGAACTGTCTACTGTGGTGGAAATATACCAGTATATCTTCATGTCAACTAACAGAACTGTCTACTGTGGTGGAAATATACCAGTCTATCTTCATGTCAACTAACAGAACTGTCTACTGTGGTGGAAATATACCAGTCTATCTTCATGTCAACTAACAGAACTGTCTACTGTGGTGGAAATATACCAGTCTATCTTCATGTCAACTAACAGAACTGTCTACTGTGGTGGAAATATACCAGTCTATCTTCATGTCAACTAACAGAACTGTCTACTGTGGTGGAAATATACCAGTCTATCTTCATGTCAACTAACAGAACTGTCTACTGTGGTGGAAATATACCAGTCTATCTACATGTTAACTAACAGAACTGTCTACTGTGGTGGAAATATACCAGTCTATCTTCATGTCAACTAACAGAACTCTGTCTACTGTGGAGGAAATATACCAATCTATCTTCATGTCAACTAACAGAACTGTCTCCCTTGGAGGAAATATACCAGTCTATCTTCATGTCAACTAACAGAACTGTCTACTGTGGTGGAAATACACCAGTCTATCTTCATGTCAACTAACAGGACTGTCTACTGTGGTGGAAATATACCAGTCTATCTTCATGTCAACTAACAGAACTGTCTACTGTGGTGGAAATACACCAGTCTATCTTCATGTCAACTAACAGAACTGTCTCCCTTGGAGGAAATATACCAGTCTATCTTCATGTCAACTAACAGAACTGTCTCCCTGGGAGGAAATATACCAGTCTATCTTCATGTCAACTAACAGAACTGTCTCCCTTGGAGGAAATATACCAGTCTATCTTCATGTCAACTAACAGAACTGTCTCCCTGGGAGGAAATATACCAGTCTATCTTCATGTCAACTAACAGAACTGTCTACTGTGGTGGAAATATACCAGTCTATATTAATGTCAACTAACAGAACTGTCTACCTGGGAGGAAATATACCAGTCTATCTTCATGTCAACTAACAGAACTGTCTACTGTGGTGGAAATATACCAGTCTATCTTCATGTCAACTAACAGAACTCTGTCTCCTGTGGTGGAAATATACCAGTCTATCTTCATGTCAACTAACAGAACTGTCTACTGTGGTGGAAATATACCAGTCTATCTTCATGTCAACTAACAGAACTGTCTACTGTGGTGGAAATATACCAGTCTATCTTCATGTCAACTAACAGAACTGTCTACTGTGGTGGAAATATACCAGTCTATCTTCATGTCAACTAACAGAACTGTCTACTGTGGTGGAAATATACCAGTCTATCTTCATGTCAACTAACAGAACTCTGTCTCCTGTGGTGGAAATATACCAGTCTATCTTCATGTCAACTAACAGAACTGTCTACTGTGGTGGAAATATACCAGTCTATATTCATGTCAACTAACAAAACTGTCTACTGTGGTGGAAATATACCAGTCTATCTTCATGTCAACTAATAGAACTGTCTACTGTGGTGGAAATATACCAGTCTATCTTCATGTCAACTAACAGAACTCTGTCTAACTTGGAGGAAATATACCAGTCTATCTTCATGTCAACTAACAGAACTGTCTACTGTGGTGGAAATATACCAGTCTATATTCATGTCAACTAACAGAACTGTCTACTGTGGTGGAAATATACCAGTCTATATTCATGTCAACTAACAGAACTGTCTACTGTGGTGGAAATATACCAGTCTACCTTCATGTCAACTAACAGAACTGTCTCCTGTGGTGGAAATATACCAGTCTATCTTCATGTCAACTAACAGAACTGTCTACTGTGGTGGAAATATACCAGTCTATATTCATGTCAACTAACAAAACTGTCTACTGTGGTGGAAATATACCAGTCTATCTTCATGTCAACTAACAGAACTGTCTACTGTGGTGGAAATATACCAGTCTATCTTCATGTCAACTAACAGAACTCTGTCTACTGTGGAGGAAATATACCAGTCTATCTTCATGTCAACTAACAGAACTGTCTACTGTGGTGGAAATATACCAGTCTATATTCATGTCAACTAACAGAACTGTCTACTGTGGTGGAAATATACCAGTCTATATTCATGTCAACTAACAGAACTGTCTACTGTGGTGGAAATATACCAGTCTATCTTCATGTCAACTAACAGAACTGTCTCCTGTGGTGGAAATATACCAGTCTATCTTCATGTCAACTAACAGAACTGTCTACTGTGGTGGAAATATACCAGTCTATCTTTATGTCAACTAACAGAACTCTGTCTACTGTGGAGGAAATATACCAGTTTATCTTCATGTCAACTAACAGAACTGTCTCCTGTGGTGGAAATATACCAGTCTATCTTCATGTCAACTAACAGAACTGTCTCCTGTGGTGGAAATATACCAGTCTATCTTCATGTCAACTAACAGAACTGTCTACTGTGGTGGAAATAGACCAGTCTATCTTCATGTCAACTAACAGAACTGTCTCCTGTGGTGGAAATATACCAGTCTATCTTCATGTCAACTAACAGAACTGTCTCCTGTGGTGGAAATATACCAGTCTATCTTCATGTCAACTAACAGAACTGTCTCCTGTGGTGGAAATATACCAGTCTATCTTCATGTCAACTAACAGAACTGTCTACTGTGGTGGAAATATACCAGTCTATCTTCATGTCAACTAACAGAACTGTCTACTGTGGTGGAAATATACCAGTCTATCTTCATGTCAACTAACAGAACTGTCTACTGTGGTGGAAATATACCAGTCTATCTTCATGTCAACTAACAGAACTGTCTACTGTGGTGGAAATATACCAGTCTATCTGCAGGTTGTCCTGGGAACAGATCTATTGTATTTGTTCAGAACTGACTTTGATGTGTCAAATCTCCCTCTTCCTCCTCTTCTCCTCCTCTTGTAGGTCCACTCAGCCTCAGTGTTTTCCTGCAGTCCACCAGCCTCACAGACACCCTCTTCAGACCCAGCAGTAAGGTGCTACTGGGAGAGGTACGACCGGGGACTCTGGGAGGGTGGAGGGGGGCAGGCTAGCGTTGTCCTGTTAACCATAAAGAGGGGACACACGACACATTCACTATGGATTCTGTCATTCACTGATTTCATGAAGCACTTCACAGAAACCTGGCCAAGCTAGTACCCTGATAGAGCAAGCTGTATGCTAGACCAGACCAAGCTGTAGCAACTAGACCAGACCGAGCTGTAGCAACTAGACCAGACCAAGCTGCAGCAACTAGACCAGACCAAGCTGTATCAACTAGACCAGACCAAGCTGTATCAACTAGACCAGTCCAAGCTGAGCAACTAGACCAGACCAAGATGTATCAACTAGACCATACCAAGCTGTAGCAACTAGACCAGACCAAGCTGAGCAACTAGACCAGACCAAGCTGTAGCAACTAGACCAGACCAAGCTGTAGCAACTAGACCAGACCAAGCTGCAGCAACTAGACCATACCTAGCTGTGGCAACTAGGACCAGACCAAGCTGCAGCAACTAGGACCGGACCGAGCTGTAGCAACTGGAGCCAGACCAAGCTGCAGCAACTAGACCAGACCAAGCTGCAGCAACTGGACCAGACCAAGCTGTAGCAACTAGACCAGACCAAGCTGTAGCAACTAGACCAGACCAAGCTTCGTAGCAACTAGACCATACCAAGCTGTAGCAACTAGACCAGACCAAGCTGTAGCAACTAGACCATACCTAGCTGTAGCAACTAGACCAGACCAAGCTGTAGCAACTAGACCGTACCAAGCTGTATCAACTAGACCATACCAAGCTGTAGCAACTAGACCAGACCAAGCTGTAGCAACTAGACCAGACCAAGCTGCAGCAACTAGACCAGACCAAGCTGTAGCAACTAGACCAGACCAAGCTGCAGCAACTAGACCATACCAAGCTGTAGCAACTAGACCATACCAAGCTGTAGCAACTAGACCAGACCAAGCTGTAGCAACTAGACCATACCTAGCTGTAGCAACTCAGGACCAGACCAAGCTGCAGCAACTAGACCATACCAAGCTGTATCAACTAGACCATACCAAGCTGTAGCAACTAGTACCAGACCAAGCTGTAGCAACTAGACCAGACCAAGCTGTAGCAACTAGACCAGACCAAGCTGAGCAACTAGACCAGACCAAGCTAGCAACTAGACCATACCAAGCTGCAGCAACTAGACCACCAAGCTGGTATCAACTAGACCATACCAAGCTGTAGCAACTAGACCAGACCAAGCTGTAGCAACTAGACCATACCAAGCTGTAGCAACTAGACCAGACCAAGCTGTAGCAACTAGACCAGACCAAGCTGTAGCAACTAGACCACACCAAGCTGCAGCAACTAGACCAGACCAAGCTGCGGCAACTAGGACCAGACCAAGCTGAGCAACTAGACCATACCAAGCTGTATCAACTAGACCAGACCAAGCTGTATCAACTAGACCATGCCAAGCTGTATCAACTAGACCAAGCTGTAGCAACTAGACCAAGCTGTATCAACTAGACCAGGCCAAGCTGTAGCAACTAGACCAGACCAAGCTGTAGCAACTAGACCAGACCAAGCTGTATCAACTACGCTGTAGCAACTAGACCAGACCAAGCTGTAGCAACTCAGACCAAGCTGCAGCAACTAGACCATACCAAAGCTGTATCAACTAGACCATACCAAGCTGTAGCAACTAGACCAGACCAAGCTGTAGCAACTAGACCAGACCAAGCTGTAGCAACTAGACAGAAGCTGTAGCAACTAGACCAGACCAAGCTGTAGCAACTAGACCAGACCGCTGCCTTAGCAACTAGACCAGACCAAGCTGTATCAACTGGACCAGACCAAGCTGTATCAACTAGACCAGACCAAGCTGCAGCAACTAGACCAGACCAAGCTGGCAGCAACTAGGACCATGACCAAGCTGTAGCAACTAGACCAGACCAAGCTGTAGCAACTAGACCATACCAAGCTGTCAACTAGACCAGACCAAGCTGCTCAGCAACGCTAGACCAGACCAAGCTGTAGCAACTAGACCAGACCAAGCTGTATCAACTAGAACCAGACCAAACTGTATACAACTAGAGCCATACCAAAACTGTAGCAACTAGACCAGACCAAGCTGCATAGCAAACTAGACAAGACCAAGCTGCAGCAACTAGAGCCAGACCAAAACTGTGTAGCAACTAGACCAGACCAAGCTGTAGCAACTAGACCAGACCAAGCTGTAAGCAACTAGACCAGACCAAGCTGTATCAACTAGACCAGACCAAACTGCAGCAACTAGACCAGACCAAACTGTAGCAACTAGACCAGACCAAGCTGTAGAAACTAGACCAGACCAAGCTGTATCAACTAGACCAGGCCAAGGTGTATCAACTAGACCATGCCAAGCTGTAGCAACTAGACCAGACCAAGCTGTAGCAACTAGACCAGACCAAGCTGTATCAACTAGACCAGACCAAACTGTAGCAACTAGGGCCATACCAAGCTGTAGCCTTGGCCAGACCAAGCTGTATCAACTAGACCAGACCAAGCTGTATCAACTAGACCAGACCAAAGGCTGTATCAACTAGACCAGACCCAAGCTGAGCAACTAGACCAGACCAAGCTGTAGCAACTAGAACCAAGCTGTAGCAACTAGAACCAGACCAGGCTGTAGCAACTAGACCATACCAAGCTGTGCAGCAAATAGACCAGACAAGCTGAGCAACTAGACCAGACCAAGCTGCCTAGCAACTAGACCAGACCAAGCTGTAGAAAATAGACCAGATAAAAAGCAGTCAACTAGACCAGACCAAGCTGTATCAACTAGACAAGACCAAGCTGTAGCAACTAGACCAGACCAAGCTGGTAGCAACTAGACCAGACCAAGCTGTAGCAACTAGACCAATACCAGCTGTAGCAACTAGACCAGACCAATCTGCTAGCAACTAGACCAGACCAATCTGTTAGCACTAGACCAAGCTGTAGCAACTAGACCAGACCAAGCGTTGTAGCAACTAGACCAGACCAAGCTGTAGCAACTAGACCAGACCAAGCTTGCATCAACTAGACCAGACAAAGCTCAACTAGACCAGACAGCTGTAGCAACCGACCAAGCTGTATCAACTGGGACCAGACCAAGCTGTAGCAACTAGACCAGACCAAGCTGTATCAACTAGACCAGACAAAGCTGCAATCAACTAGACCAGACAAAGCTGTAGCAACTAGACCAAGCTGTATCAACTAGACCAGACAAAGCTGTATCAACTAGACCAGACCAAGCTGCAGCAACTAGACCAGACCAAGCTGAGCAGCAACTAGACCAGACCAAGCTGTGCAACTAGGGCCGAGACCAAGCTGTATCAACTAGACCAGACCAAGCTGTATCAACTAGTCCAGACCAAGCTGTATCAACTAGACCAGACCAAGCTGTAGCAACTAGACCAGACCAAGCTGTAGCAAAGAGACCAAGCTGTATCAACTAGACCATACCTAGCTGTATCAACTAGACCATACCTAGCTGTAGCAACTAGACCATACCTAGCTGTAGCAACTAGACCAGACCAAGCTGTATCAACTAGACCAGACAAAGCTGCATCAACTAGACCAGACCAAGCTGCAGCAACCTAGACCAGACCAAGCTGTAGCAACTAGGCCAGACCAAGCTGTATCAACTAGACCAGACCAAGCTGTACAACTAGTCCAGACCAAGCTGTAGCAACTAGACCAGACCAAGCTGTAGCAACTAGACCAGACCAAGCTGTGAGCAACTAGACACTGTGGCAACTAGACCAGACCAAGCTGCGAGCAACTAGACCAATCTGTATCAACTAGACCAATTCTGTATCAACTAGACCAGGCCAAGCTGTAGCAACTAGACCAGACCAAGCTGTATCAACTAGAGAAGACCAAGCTAGCAACTAGACCAGACCATGCTGTAGACTAGACCAGACCCCAGCTTATCAACTAGACCAGACCAAGCTGTATCAACTAGACCAGACCAGGCTGCATTCAACTAGACCAGACCAAGCTGTATCCAACTAGACCAGACCAAGCTGCTATCAACTGGACTCAGACCAAGCACTGCATCAACTAGACCAGACCAAGCTGTATTCAACTAGACAAATGACCAAGCTGACAAACTAGACCAGACCAAGCTGCAGCAACTAGACCAGACCAAGCTGTATCAACTAGACCAGACCAAGCTGTATCAACTAGACCAGACCAAGCTGCTAGATATACCATACCAAGCTGTATCAACTAGACCAGACCATGCTGTAGCAACTAGCTGTCGCTCATTTCCAGTTGTGTCTTAGCCTCTCCTAATAACACGTGACTGCTTTATGCCTCTCTCTCTATGTCAATTATGCCTTTCTATTGCTGTTTGGGTTAGTTCTTATTATACAATTTCAATGTAGAACCCTGAATCCCTCTCAAACTGTCTCACCTATAGTTCCTTTGTTCCCCCATACACGCGAGACCGGCTCAATCGATGCCTCCAATGATGCTACTCTCTTTCATTGTTACCCAACACTTAGGGATTACCTGAACTGTACTCATATCCATTCCATATCCTTTTCATGTACATAATGCCCTGAATCTTTCCTGCAAACGCCCGGAGAACTGCCCCCCTTTATTCTATGCCCAACGCACTAGAAGACCAGTTCTTAAAGCCTTTAGTCGTATCCTTATTCTTACTCCTCCTCTGTTCCTCTGTGATGTGAGGGTAACCCAGGCCCTGCAGCCCCAGTATCACTCCTACCCTCCCAGGAGCTATCATTTATTGACTTCTGTAACCGTGCAAAAAGTCTTGGTTTTCTGCACATAAATATCAGAAGCCTCCTTCCTAAGTTTGAGTTATTCACTGCGTTAGCACACTCCGCCAACCCTGATGTTCTAGCAGTGTCTGAATCCGCGGAAGGCTACCAAAAATTCTGAAATTTCCATCCCCAACTATATATTTTCCGTCTAGATAGAACTGCCAAAGGGGGTGGAGAGTTGCAATCTACTGTAGAGATAGCCTGCAGAGACTCATCATACTATCCAGGTCTGTGCCCAAACAGTTTGAGCTTTTAGTTCACAAAATCCACCTTTCCAGAAATAAATCTCTCACTGTTGCCGCTTGCTACAGACCCCCTCAGCCCCCAGCTGTAAGCCCTGGACACCATATGTGAACTGATTTACCCCCCATCTATCCTCAGAGTTCGTACTGCTTGGTGACCCAAATTGGGATATGCTTAATACCCCAGCCATCCTACAATCCAAGCTGGATGCCCTCAACCTCACGCCAAATTATCAACGAACCTACCAGGTACAACCCTAAATCCGTAAACATGGGTACCCTCATAGATATCATCTGACTAACTTACCCTCTAAATACACCTCCGCTGTCTTCAACCAGGATCTCAGCGATCACTGCCTTATTGCCTCGTCCAACGGGTCCGCGGTCAACGCACCACCCTCATCACTGTCAAACGCTCCCAAAAACACTTCAAGCGAGCAGGCCTTCCTAATTGACCTGGCCCAGGTATCCTGGATGGATATAGATCTCATTCCGTCAGTAGAGGATGCCTGGTTGTTCTTTAAAGTAATTTCCTCTCAATCTTAAATAGACATGCCCCATTCAAAAATACAGAACTAAGAACAGATACAAAGCCCCTGGTTCTCCTCCAGACTTGACTGCCCTTGACCAGCACAAAAACATCCTGTGGCGTACTGCATTAGCATCAAATAGCCCCCGTGATATGCAACTTTTCAGGGAAGTTAGAACCAATATACACAAGCAGTTAGGGAAAAGCAAAGGCTAACTTTATTCAAACAGAAATTTGCATCCTGTAGCACTAACTCCAAAAAAGTTTTGGGACACTGTAAGGTCCATGGAAAATAAGAGCACTTCCTCCCAGCTGCCCACTGCACTGAGGCTAAAGAAACACTATCACCACCGATAAATCTACAATAATCGAGGAATTTCAACAAGCATTTTGCTACGGCTGGCCATGCTTTCACCTACACTACCCCTCCCGGCCACCAGCTCTGCACCCTCCGCTGCAACTTGCCCATGCCCCCCCCCTTCTCCCTTTCACACAAATCCAGACAGCTGATGTTCTAAAGAGCTGCAAAATCTGGACCCTACAAATCATCTGGACTAGAACAATCTGGATCCTTTCTTTCTAAAACTAGCGCCGAAATTGTCGCAACCCCCATTACTAGCCTGTTCAACCTCTCTTTCGTAGCGTCTGAGATCCCCAGAGATTGGAAAGCTGCCGGTCATCCCCCTCTTCAAAGGGGGTGACACTCTAGATCCAAACTGTTGCAGACCCAATATCCATCCTGCCCTGCCTTTCACAAAAGTTTTGAAAGCCGAAAGTCAACAAACAGATCACCAACCATTTCAAATCCCACCGTGCCTTCTCTGCTATGCGAATCCGGTTTCCGAGCTGGTCATGGGTGCACTTCCAGCCACGCTCAAGGTCCTAAATGATATTATAACCACGATCGATAATAGACAGTACTGTGCAGCCGTTTTCATTGACCTGGCCAAGGCTTTCGAACTCTGTCAACCACCGCGATTCTTATTGGCAGACTAAATAGCCTTGGTTTTCTCTAATGACTGCCTCGCCTGGTTCACCAACTACTTCTCAGATAGAGTTAATGTGTCAAATCGGAGGGCCTGTTGTCTGGACCTATGGCAGTCTCTATGGGGTGCCACAGGGTTCAATTCTTGGGCCAACTCTTTTCTCTGTGTATATCAATGTATGTCGCTCTTGCTGCTGGTGACTCAGATCCACCTCTGCGTCAGACGACACCCATTTTGTATACATCTGGCCCTTCATTGGACACTGTGTTACAACAAACCTCCAAACGAGCTCAATTCCATACAACACTCCTTCAGTAGCCTCCAACTGCGATCTCTTAAACACTAGTAAAACAAAATGCATGCTCTTCAACCGAACGCTGCTTGCACCCGCCCACCCGACTAGAATCACTACTCAGACGTTGGTCTGACCTAGAGCACGTGGACAACTACAAATATCTAGGTGTCTGGTTTAGACTGTAAACTCTCCTTCAGACTCACATTAAGAATCTCCAATCCAAAGTTAAATCTAGAATCGGTTTCTTCCTCGCAACCAAAGCCTCCTTCACTCATGCTGCCAAACATGCCCTTAAAACTGACTATCCCACCGATCCTGACTTCGCGATGTCATGTTACAAAATAGCCTCCAACACTCTACTCAGCAAATTGGATGTTGTCTATCACAGTGCCATCCGTTTTGTCTCCAAAGCCCCATATAATACCCACCACTGTGACCTGTACGCTCTTGTTGGCTGGTCCTCACTACATATTCGTCGCCAAACCCACTGGCTCCAGGCCATCTATAAATCACTGCTAGGCAAATCCCGCCTTATCTTAGCTCATTGGTCACCATAGCAACTACTTCACCCGTAGTCTGCGCTTCCAGCCGGGTATATCTCACTGGTCATCCCCAAAGCCAACACTCTCCGCATTCCTTCCAGTTCTCTGCCCAATGACTGGAACAAACTGCAAAATCTCTGAAGCTGAGAACGCTTATCTCCCTCACTAACTTTAGGCATCAGTTGTCAGAGCACCTTCACGTCTCTGCACCTGCACACAGCCCATCTGAAATTAGCCCGCCCAACTACCTCATCCCTATATTGTTATTTATTTTGCTCATCTGTACCCCAGTATCTCTATTTGCACATCATCTCTTGCACATCATTCCAGTGTTAATACTAAATTATAATTATTTTGCACTACAGCCTATTTTATTGCCTTACCTCCATAACTTGCTAGAAATTTGCACACTGTATATTAATTGTATTTCTGTTGTATTTTTTTGATTTTTGTTTGTTTATCCCATATGTAACTCTGTGTTGTTGTTTTTATCACACTGCTATGCTTTATCTTGGCCAGGTCGCAGTTGTAAATGAGAACTTGTTCTCAACTGGTTTACCTGGTTAAATGAAGGTGAAATAAAAAAATAAAGACCATACCAAGCTGTAGCAACTAGACCAGACCACAAGCTGTAGCAACTAGACCAGACCAAGCTGTAGCAACTAGACCAAGCTGTGCAACTAGACCAGACCAAGCTGAGCAACTAGACCAGACCCAGCTAGTAGCAACTATCAAGCTGTAGCAACTAGACCAGACAAAGCTGGCAACTAGACCAGACCAAGCTGTATCAACTGGACCAGGCCAAGCTGCAGCAACTAAACCAGACCAAGCTTGTATCAACTAGACCAGACCAAGCTGTAGCAACTAGACCAGACCAAGCTAGCAACTAGACCAGGCCAAGCTAGCAACTAGACCAGGCCAAGCTATAGCAACTAGACCAGGCCAAGCTGCAGCAACTAGACCAGCCAAGGTATCAACTAGACCAGACCAAGCTGTAGCAACTAGACCATACCAAGCTGTAGCAACTAGACCAGACCAAGCTGTAGCAACTAGACCACAGACCAAGCTGTAGCAACTAGACCAAGACCAAGCCGCAGCAACTTCAGACCATACCAAGCTGCAGCAACTAGACCAGACCAGCTGTAGCAACTAGACCAGACCGCTGCAAATAGACCAGAGCTAGCAGCAACTGGGGCCAGACCAAGCTGTAGCAACTAGACCAAGCTGTATCAACTAGACCAGACAAAGCTGTATCAACTAGACCAGACCAGCTGTAGCAACTAAACCAGACCAAGCTGCAAACGTAGACCAGACTGGGCTGCAGCAACTAGACCAGACCGGCTGTCAACTAGGACCAGACCAAGCTGTATCAACTAGAGCCAGACCAAGCTGTATCAACTAGACCAGACCAAGCTGTATCAACTAGACCAGACCAAGCTGTATCAACTAGACCGGACCAAGCTGTGCAACTTGACCCAGCTGCTTAGCAACTAGACCAGACCAAGCTGTAGCAACTAGACCAGACTAAGCTGTATCAACTAGACCAGAACAAGCTGCACTCAACTAGACCAGACCCAAGCTGTATCAACTAGACCAGACCAAGCTGCAGGCAACTAGACCAGACCAAGCTGCTCCTAGCAACTAGACCAGACCAAGCTGCAGCAACTAGACCAGACCAAGCTGCGATCAACTAGACCAGACCAAGCTGCCATCAACTAGACCAGACCAAGCTGTGGCAACTCAGGACCAGACCAAGCTTGCAGCGAACTAGACCAGACCAAGCTGTAGCAACTAGACCAGACCAAGCTGTATCAACTAGACCAGTCCAAGCTGTATCAACTAGACCAGCTGTGGGCAACTAGACCAGACCAAGCTGTATCAACTAGACCAGTCCAAGCTGTAGCAACTAGACCAGACCAAGCTGTAGCAACTAGACCAGACCAAGCTGTGCAGCAACTAGACCAGACCAAGCTCGCAGCAACTAGACCAGACCAAGCTATCAACTAGACCAGACCAAGCTGTATCAACTAGACCAGACCAGCTGCTTATCAACTAGACCAGACCAAGCTTGTAGCAACTAGACCAAGCTGTCAGCAACTAGACCAGACCACGCTGTATCAACTAGACCATACCAAGCTGTAGCAACTAGACCAGACCAAGCTGCTTAGCAACTAGACCAGACCAAGCTGTAGCAACTAGACCAGACCAAGCTGTATCAACTAGACCAGACCAAGCTGCTAGCAACTAGTTACCAGACCCGGCTCTAGCAACTAGACCAGACCAAGCTGTAGCAACTAGACCAGACCAAGCTGTATCAACTAGACCAGACCGGCTGTATCAACTAGACCAGACCAAGCTGTAGCAACTAGACCAGACCAAGCTGTATCAACTAGACCAGACCAAGCTGTAGCAACTAGACCAGACCAAGCTGCTATCAACTAGACCAGTCCAAGCTGTATTCAACTAGACCAGAAGCTGTAGCAACTAGACCAGACCAAGCTTCGTATCAACTTAGACCAGTCCAAGCTGCGAACAACTAGACCAGACCAAGCTCTGTAGCAACTAGACCAGACCAAGCTGTAGCAACTAGACCAGACCAAGCTGAGCAACTAGACCAGACCAAGCTGTATCAACTAGACCAGACCAAGCTAGCAACTAGACCAGACCAAGCTGTATCAACTAGACAGTCCCAGCTGTATCAACTAGACCAAGCTCCACACTAGACCATACCAAGCTGCAGCAACTAGACTAGACCAAGCTGCAGCAACTAGACCAGACCAAGCTGTAGCAACTAGACCAGACCAAGCTGTAGCAACTAGGACCAGACCAAGCTGTATCAACTAGACCAGACCAAGCTGTAGCAACTAGACCAGACCAAGCTGTACAACTAGGACCAGACCAAGCTGTAGCAACTAGACCAGACCAAGCTGTAGCAACTAGACCAGACCAAGCTGGCAACTAGGACCTACCAAGCTGTATCAACTAGACCAAGCTGTATCAACTAGACCAGACCAAGCTGCTAGCAATAGACCAGACCAAGCTGTAGCAACTAGACCAGACAGGTTGTCATGTTAGGTAAGTACCATCTGGTGTTCTGATGTGGAGAGACTCTTCTGCCTCGTCTAGCACCATGATGTTGTTGAGGCTCCCCAGAGGATCCAAGATAGTCACGTCTCTCTCTGTGTGAACGACAAAGTCAGACAGTCAATGTAGTGAATGTTTAAATGCTTTCACAAACTTTGACAATTGTCTTCTACAATTAATAAGACAGTCAAGTGAGCAACAATAGTCATATGTTGTCTTCATTTTTCACATAGTAGTAATGTCTATGATTTTAGTCTTACAATAAGTTATTCCAGTTGCTGAAACCTTAGACAGTGTTCCAGAGAACTTTAGGTCACCAATATTATTATGGTTATTATTTCATTATCAGCTTTACAACAGAGAGAAAACCACTGGAAATATGGATCAATAATCAATATTACAAGATCAGACTTGATAATAAATATATATATAGTGTTATAAACTATCCATGGTCTCCCGAGTGGTGCTAGAATCCAGGCTCTGTCGTAGCGCTCAATTGGCCCAGCTCGTCCAGGGTAGGGGAGGAAATGGCCGGCAGGGATGTAGCTCAGTTGGTAGAGCATCGCTTCCAACGGGGGCCAGTATGAAAAATATATATAATGTATGCACTCACTAATTGTAAGTTCGCTCTGGATAATATAAATTACGGATAGCACAGGGGCACACTCGCAACACAATTTACAAACGATGTATTTGTGTTTAGTGAGTCTGCTAGAATCAGAGGCAGTAGGGATGACCAGGATGTCTTGATAAGTGCGTGAATTGGACCATTTTCCTGTCCTGCTAACCACATTAATGTAACGAGTACTTTGGGTATCAAAGAAAATGTAGGGAGTAAAAGTACATTATTTTCTTTAGGAATCTAGTGAAGTAAATGTAGTCAAAAATATAAATAGTAAAGTAAATTACAAATACCCCTAAAAACTACTTAAGTAGTACTTTAAAAGTATTTCTACTTAAGTACTTTTAGGCCACTGCAATTAATGTATTGTTTAGTGTTGTGTAGTGGTTTTTTGCTGGTATGCATCTAAAAACATTTTAAAGTTTGCCCACCAAGATTGACATACTAAAATCGCCACTGCTCAAAAATACCATTCAATGGGTAGAATTTCGTGCAAATCATGGTCTTTTTGTCCTGGTTTCATGAGGAATCACTCCAGTACTTACTGGGTGTTAATCAGATCTCTCTCCTCCTCTTCTTGTTCTTCCTCCTCTTTCGATGTTGACAGTTTTCTCCTCCTCCTTGACTCTAAAAACTGCATCCCTCTTCCCTCTCTTCTTTCACTGTAACGTCTTTCTCTTCTTCTGTCACGGTAACAGCTTCACCTCTACTTGTTTTTGTATTGTAACATCCTCCTCTTCCTCCTCCTCTTTCACTAGAGCTTCTTTCTCCGTCCAGCAGACCTCTCTTCTTTAGCATTGAGGAGAGTAGCTTAGTGAGCTCATGGTCGGGGATGTTAGCTAGCTAGGCTAGTGCTAACTTAACCAGCCAGCTAGCTGACTATTAACAACAACACCGTAAATATGAAATTAAATGGGATAAATAGCTAGACGACAGAAGTGTGTTAATAAAACAAACAGTGACTAATATAAACTGAAAAAGGATGTAAAGAGCTTCCAATATTTGGGTTTTATTTAGTCTAGCAAGCTACCGAGGTGGTTAAATCCATAGAATCAGTAACAGCCGTATTGCTGTTGAAGAAGCGTCCCGTCCACTACATTATACGTCACACTGGCAGCACCAAATGAAAGATCCACATCGCCATCTGCTGACTGGAGTGGGTAATGTTTATTTTAATTTCAGACCCAAAAGGAAATCACTTTCAATTACTGTTTTTCTTTTATTTCAAGAATAACATTTTATAACATTACAATATACAGTATAATAGTGATAATACATATATGAAGCCTACATATAGGGAACAATGATTTGATTAATGCAAATTCACATTCATTGAAACAATCCTGAAAAGGTTTAGGGTCGCTAGCGTGTCCTGATAAGGGTTAGGTCACTACGTGTCCTGATAAGGGTTAGGTCACTACGTGTCCTGAATAGGGTTAGGGTCAGGGTCACTGTCCAGTGTCCTGATAAGGTTAGGTCACTACGTGTCCTGATAAGGGTTAGGGTCACTACGTGTCCTGATAAGGGTTAGGGTCACTACGTGTCCTGATAAGAGTTAGGGTCACTACGTGTCCTGATAAGGTTAGGGTCACTACGTGTCCTGATAAGGGTTAGGGTTAGGGTCACTACGTGTCCTGATAGGTTAGGGATTAGGGTCACTACGTGTCTGATAAGGGTCACTACGTGTCCTGATAAGGGTCACTACGTGTCCTGATAAGGGTCACTACGTGTCCTGATAAGGGTCACTACGTGTCCTGATAAGAGTTAGGGTCACTACGTGTCCTGATAAGGGTTAGGTCACTACGTGTCCTGGATAAGGGTTAGGGTCACTCGTGTCTCAGATAAGGGTTAGGGTCACTACGTGTCCTGATAAGGGTTAGGGTCACACGTGTCCCTGATAAGGGTCACTACGTGTCCTGATAAGGGTCACTACGTGTCTGATAGAGGGTTAGGGTCACTACGTGTCCTGATAAGGTTAGGGTCACTCACGTGTCCTGATAAGGGTTAGGGTCACTACGTGTCCTGATGAGGTTTAAGGTCACTACGTGTCCTGATAAGGTCACTACGTGTCCTGATAAGGGTCACTACGTGTCCTGATAGTAGGGTCACTACGTGGCCCTGATAGGTTAGGTCACTCGTGTCCTGATAAGGGCTAGGGTCACTACGTGTCCTGATAAGGGTTAGGTCACTTCGTATCTGATAAGGTTTAAGGTAACATCGTGTCCTGATAAGGGTTAGGGTCACTACGTGTTCTGATAAGGGTTAGGGTTAGGGGTCACTCATCTGTCCTGATAAGGGGTTAGGTCACTCATGTGTCTGATAAGGGTTAGGGTTAGGGTCACTACGTGTCCTGATAAGCATGGTCACGATGCTCAGTGTCCTGATCAGGGTTAGGGTCACTCGTGTCCTGGATAAGGTTTTAGGGTCACTACGTGTCCTGATAAGGGTTAGGGTCACTACGTGTCCTGATAAGGGTTAGGGTTAGGGTCACTACGTGTCCTGATAAAAGGGTTAGGGTTAGGTCACTACGTGTCCTGATAGGGTTGGGGTCACTCATGTCCTGATAAGGGTTAGGGTCCTCGTGTCCTGATAAGGAGTTAGGGTTAGGTCACTCACGTTGTCCTGATAAGGGTTAGGTCACTACGTGTAATGATAAGGGTTAGGGTTAGGGTCACTACGTGTCCTGATAAGGGTTAGGGTCACTACGTGTCCTGATAAGGGTTAGGGTGCCACTACGTGTCCTGATAAGGTTAGGGTCACTACGTGTCCTGATAAGGTTAGGGTCACTACGTGTCCTGATGGGGTTAGGGTCACTACGTTGTGCTGATTGTGGATAATGATTTGATTAATGCATACCAAGTACACACACATCTCCTCATTCTGATCCCCACTACCACACATAGTGGACTGATTCCTGATCCCCCACTACCACACATAGTGGACTGATTCTGATCCCCCACTACCACACATAGTGGACTGATTCTGATCCCCCACTACCACACATAGTGGACTGATTCTGATCTTCCACTACCACACATAGTGGACTGATTCTCTGATCCCGGTACCACACATGTGGACTGATTCTGATCCCCCAGTACCAAACACATGTAGTGGACTGATTCCTGTTCCCCAGTACCTAACACATGCAGTGGACTGATTCTGTTCCCAGTACCAAACACATGTAGTGGACTGATTCTGTTCCCCAGTACCAAACACATGTAGTGGACTGATTCTGTTCCCGGTACCAAACAGTGTAGTGGACTGATTCTGTTTCCCGGTACCAAACACATGTAGTGGACTGATTCTGTTCCCAGTACCAAACACACATAGTGGACTGATTCTGTTCCCCAGTACCAAACACATGTAGTGGACTGATTCTGTTCCCCCAGTACCAAACACATGTAGTGACTGATTCTGTTTCCCAGTACCAAACACATATAGTGGACTGATTCTGTTCCCCCAGTACCAAACACATGTAGTGGACTGATTCTGTTCCCCGGTACCAAACACATGTAGTGGACTGATTCTGTTCCGTACCAAACACATGTAGTGGACTGATTCTGTTCCCCAGTACCAAACACATGTAGTGGACTGATTCTGTTCCCCCAGTACCAAACACATGTAGTGGACTGATTCTGTTCCCCAGTACCAAACACATGTAGTGGACTGATTCTGCTCACCTACACCACCACATAGTGGACTGATTCTGATCCCCGGTACCACACATAGTGGACTGATTCTGTTCCCCCGGTACCAAACACATGTAGTGGACTGATTCTGCTCCCCCACTACCACACATAGTGGACTGATTCTGATCACCCGGTACCAAACACATGTAGTGGACTGATTCTGTTCACCCAGTACCAAACACATGTAGTGGACTGATTCTGTTCCCCAGTACCCAAACACATGTAGTGGACTGATTCTGTTCCCCCGGTACCAAACACATGTGGTGGACTGATTCTGATCCCGGTACCAAACACATGTAGTGGACTGATTCTGTTCACCCAGTACCAAACACATGTAGTGGACTGATTCTGCTCACCCAGTACCAAACACATGTAGTGGACTGATTCTGCTCACCCAGTACCAAACACATGTAGTGGACTGATTCTGTTCCCCCAGTACCAAACACATGTAGTGGACTGATTCTGTTCCCCGGTACCAAACACATGTAGTGGACTGATTCTGTTCCCCCCAGTACCAAACACATGTAGTGGACTGATTCTGTTCCCGGTACCAAACACATGTAGTGGACTGATTCTGTTCCCGGTACCAAACACATGTAGTGGACTGATTCTGTTCCCCGGTACCAAACACATGTAGTGGACTGATTCTGTTCCCCGGTACCAAACACATGTAGTGGACTGATTCTGTTCCCCCGGTACCAAACACATGTAGTGGACTGATTCTGTTCCCGGTACCAAACACATGTAGTGGACTGATTCTGTTCCCGGTACAAACACATGTAGTGGACTGATTCTGTTCCCCATACCCAACACATGTAGTTGGACTGATTCTGTTCCCCAGTACCTAACACATGTAGTGGACTGATTCTGTTCCCCAGTACCTAACACATGTAGTGGACTGATTCTGTTCCCCCAGTACAAACACAATAATCCCATTAGGTACCGCGTTATTTTTGAGTTTGCTCAATTTCTAAAAAGAATGGAGAGGCGTACATAATTATATGTCACGTGCATTTGTTTATGTCTGATTTTGAGACTTGACACTTGTAACAGATGAAATACCTCCCAAATTAAATGTTTAACTGTAACTGAGGTTTATATCTTGTGAAACGACCGGGGGATTGGAATCTCTGCGCTTGTTTTATTATGCAAAGTGGAACATGAAATGAATCATTCAAGTCACGAGTCCCGAAGTCACCACTTTCTGGAAGTCACCCTCAGAGTTTCAGTCAGCAACATATGACAATGGAAGGATCTCCAAGAGTGTTGGTAGAGAGCAGGGGGTGGTTTGGGACTCAGAGTAAACCTTGAGCGCTAAAGACTCTCAAACCTTAAATGCGGCAGCTTATAATGTGTATGAATGGATCTGATTTATAAACGAAAACATGGTAAACAATACATGATGGTACTTTAAGTTCCACTGTAGATATATAGTCCACTACAATACATGATATTACTCCCAAGTTCCACTGTAGATATATAGTCCACTACAATACATGTATGGTACCTCAAGTTCCACTGTAGATATATAGTCCACTACAATACATGATACCCCAAGTTCCACTGTAGATATAGTCCACTACAATACATGATGGTACCCCCAAGTTCCCTGTAGATATATAGTCCACTACTTGAGTTATTGTGCTATAATTTGAAATTCCTGAAGTTCTATGACAGTTAATCTGACAGTGGGAAGTTAGTTTGAAGTTCCTGAAGTTCTATGACAGTTAATTTGACAGTGGGAAGTTAGTTAGAAATTCCTGAAGTTCTATGACAGTAAATTTGACAGTGGGAAGTTAGCTTAATGAATGTAGCTGATGGGGTTAGTAAAACAGCCGTATCTCTTGATTTGTAGAAGTTATTTCTGTTCTGATTTCAGATTTAAATAGCAGAAAAGTAGATTTACTTCACGATAAGTTGTCTAACTTGTTGGGAAAGTGGTCAAAACATCAGTTGATTCATAAAGTTGAGACTTGGTTGCTAAAACGGCTAGCTGTAGCATTTGATCAGTAGAAGATAATTCTGTTGAAGATTTCATACCCTCTAAGATTTTGTCTAAAGTGCTGGTAAAGTTGTCAAAGTAGCTGATTTGTGTCAAAAGTTACATTGTTTACAGTAAATAAACAAAAATCCAGAAAATCATTCATTGTATGATTTTTTTAAGTAATTAATTTGCAATTTATTGCATGACATAAGTATTTGATACATCAGAAAAGCAGAACTTATTATTTGGTACAGAAACCTTTGTTTGCAATTACAGAGATCATCGTTTCCTGTAGGTCTTGACCAGTTTTGCACACACTGCAGCAGGGATTCTGGCCTCCTCCATACCGACCTTCTCCAGATCCTTCAGGTTTCCCGGGGACTGTCGCTGGGCAATACGGACTTTCAGCTCCCTCCAAAGATTTTCTATTGTGTTCCAGCTATACGTTTTTATCAGACTTTTTTTGGGAAAGTGAAAAAAAAATTAACTTTCTACTTCTACAGCATATTCATGTTCATTTTGTGGGGGCGCTACAGTCTCCTGGTAAAAACTACTTTGCCACACTCCCATGCAAAAGTGATGGAAGAGTTGAGTTTATGGATCTACTTTTGATGAAATAAGGAAGACATTCAATTTACTTTTAGGAAAAGTTGTGCAATAAAACCAGACTAAACGTTCAAATCGCCATTTGCTCCTTCATTATGGATAATTCTGGGCATCCTACCAACATATAGCGTCCGCCATTGCTCTGGTACAGCTTACCTCTGGAAAAGCCAACAGCGTAAACCTGGCTGCTGCAGACCAGGCTGGGCCACGCTTCATTTAGCAACATGTTGCCATAGCGCCAGTTGGCAGGCATTCTGGAACGTCTCTTTAGCCAGTCAACAAGTTCAAACACAACTGTTACAGTGGCTTAAAACCAAGAGATGGAATTGACACTGTTAGATTCAAAATATCAGTGTTGCAAACATGTCACATCTTCTAGTCTCCCTCTTTGGAGGGAAAAACTCCAGGTCTGGTGATGGAGATCATTCCACACTCTGTGTTCTACTACCCAGGTCTGGTGATGGAGATCATTCCACACTCTGTGTTCTACTACCCAGGTCTGGTGTTGGAGATCATTCCACACTCTGTGTTCTACCCCAGGTCTGGTATTGGAGATCATTCCCACACCTGTGGATCTCCTGCATGTATTTTTTTAGGTTTAATCAGAGAACTTGAATGAGAGTATCTCTTGTCCCATTGATCACAGCTGTAAGGTTTCTATCCAGTGTGTGTTCTTTGGTGTACTGCCAGATTGTGTGAGGTAGCAAAACTCATCCCACAGTCAGAGCAGTGGTAAGGTTTCTCTCCAGTGTGGGTTAGCTTATGATAAGTCAGGCTACTTGAGAAAGCAAATCTCTTCTCACACCGATCACAACCATATGGCTTCTCCCCAGTGTGGGTTCTCTGGTGTGATATCAGGTCACTTCTGGTGGTAAAGCTTTTCCCACAGTCAGAGCAGTGGTGAGGCTTCTCTCCTGTGTGTGTTCTCTGGTGTATAATCAGGTCACTTCTGGTGGTAAAGCTTTTCCCACAGTCAGAGCAGTGGTAAGGCTTCTCTCCAGTGTGTATTTTCTTGTGGACAGTTATGTTTGATAACTGAGTGAATCTCTTCCCACATTGATCACAGCTATAAGGCTTCTCTCCTGTGTGTGTTCGCTGGTGTATATTCAGTCCACTTGAGGTGGTAAAGCTTTTACCACAGTCTGAGCAGTGGTAAGGCTTCTCTCCTGTGTGTGTTCTCTGGTGTATATTCCGTCCACTTGAGGTGGTAAAGCTTTTACCACAGTCTGAGCAGTGGTAAGGCTTCTCTCCTGTGTGTGTTCTCTGGTGTATAATCAGGTCATTTCTGGTGGTAAAGATTTTCCCACAGTCAGAGCAGTGGTGAGGCTTCTCTCCTGTGTGTGTTCTCTGGGTGTACAATCAGGTGACTTGGCTGAGTAAAACTCTTACCACAGTCAGAGCAGTGGTAAGGCTTCTCTCCAGTGTGTGTTCTCTGGTGCTGCTTTAACTGATGTGATGTTGAAAAGCTCTTCTCACAGTCAGAGCAGTGGTAAGGCTTCTGTCCTGTGTGTGTCAGCTGGTGTAATTTCAGACTACTTGAATGAGCAAAACTAATCCCACAGTCGGGGCAGTGGTATGGTTTTTTCCCAGTGTGTATTCGCTTGTGTACAGTCAGGTGGGCTGACCGAATGAATCTCTTCCCACATAGATCACAGCTATAAGATTTCTTTCCTGTGTGAATTCTCAGCTGTGATTTCAATGGAATGTGATTTAGAAACTCATTCCCACACTGAGAGCAGTGGTATGGCTTTTCTCCTGTGTGGCTTCTTTGCATTTTTAAGTTCTGTTGAAGATTTGCAATTCTTCCCACTATCAGAGCAGTGAGATTTCTTCCCTGTGGGTCTCCGCTCGGGTTTCTTGAGATGTTCTGATCTGGAGAGATTCTTCTCTGCCTCTTCAGCATCATGATGTTGTTGAGGCTCCCCAGAGGATCCAAGAGAGTCACGTCTCTCTCCTGTGTGAACAACAAAATCAGACAAATGGTTAACTTCTGACTTCTATTCCAAGCTAAATCCAACCAGGGACCTTCCATTGTGTTAAACTAGGGCAGTGTTTCTTAATATGCTTACTATAACGTGACGTTTTCACATAATAACTTGACTTGGGTATCATATTTACAG
>NW_025535442.1:60000-98182 GCF_020615455.1 Coregonus clupeaformis | reverse complement strand
GGCAGTGTTAGGTATCTCCTCTAGCTACTAAATAAAATGGAAGGAAGAGGTGGCCGCTTCTCCCTTCACCTTCATCTCCTCTTGGGTAGCCCGTAAAATTGGGTCGAAATTACACAAAGAGCCCAGGGCACATGAGTCGAAGTCAAAGTTGAAGCTCGAATTTGAGGTTAGTAACTGCCAATCTGATGTGCCAACATTTTTGTAGATCATAAGAAATGATAGGGGATACATTTTGTGCAACACAAAAAAAAAGTTATGATAAAACGCCAAAATAATCACAAAATAGCAAAGTTGGGTCGGAGCTCACGAGACCGCAGCCATACGGTACGGCGACGTCATGTCATGCCACCCTCTGGAAGGGCTCTGTTCAAATGTAGTGCAATTTATAGGGAATAGGGTGCCTTTTGGGAGGCCCCCTTGAATGGAAGTGCGGTAGGAAGGACGGTAACAGGTTCTCACCTCGTATCCTTCATCGTTGGTGCCTCATATAGTTGTTATACTTTGTATTGTTACCGCTCAGAAACCCACCATTCTCCTGGGCTGTGTCCCAAATGGTACCCGATTCCCTACATAGTGCACTACTTTTGACCAGGGCCCATAAGGAGAGAGGCACTCAATGGCTCCCCATAGGGCTCTGGTCAAAAGTAGTGCACCGTGTAGGGAATAGGGTGCCATTTTGAATGCAGCCCAGCAGGAGAAAGCGGATCTCAATTATTTGTACAGAAACACTGTAGAGAGAGACACACAATGGCTGCTTCTCTCCGCACCAGAGAAACACAAAATGGCTGCTTCTCTCCGCACCAGAGAAACACAAAATGGCTGCTTCTCTCTGCAACAGTGAGACACACAATGGCTGCTTCTCTCTGCACCAGAGAAACACAAAATGGCTGCTTCTCTTTGCAACAGAGAGACACACAATGGCTGCTTCTCTCCGCACCGGAATGGAGAATGGGAAGGAGAATGGAGGCCTGTTCAGGAAGACATCCGAAGTGTATGAAATCACCTTGATAAAAGTAATTGAATTTTGGCTGCGATCAGATTAACTGGTGGTAATTGTGAGCAGTGGAAGACCCTGAATTCTTTACACAAAGGAAACATACTGGATGACAGTTGGGGATTAGGAATCAGTCAGAAATGAAGCTCTCTCCGATCCATCACCAAGGCGACCACCCATACTCCTGCTCTCTCCGATCCATCACCAAGGCGACCCCCCATACTCCTGCTCTCTCCGATCCATCACCAAGGCGACCACCCATACTCCTGCTCTCTCCGATCCATCACCACGGCGACCCCCCATACTCCTGTGGATGTTGTGATTGCCATTCACACGCTCTCCCAGTCAGTCAGTCCATTAAATGTGCCGAGATGGTCTTTAAACAAGATTCAACACTTTTAAACCCCCCAGCAGACTTCATTAAAGGTGGGACCCAGCGCACGCAGTACCAGAGAGAGGAGAGAGAGAGGGGGAGCGAAGGGGGAGGAAGAGAGAGAGAAAGAGAAGAAGAGAAGAAGTGTTTTCAGCCTGCTCTTTCCTAATTCCTACAGTGAGCAACCTGCCGACACCCCCACTCCCACCACCCCCACCTCTTAAACCCCCATTACTGACTCTATTATCAAACAATGGTGCAGCCATGGGGGGGGGACAGGACGGGGGACGGGGGGGCGCCGTACAACAACAGACCTGTCTCATCTCCATAACGCTTCTACATGCTCCCAGAAGATCAGCATTATTGTGGGGTTTGAACTTACTTGCTCCAAGTTCCGGTTTGTTGTGGGTTAGGGTTAGGGTTAGGGTTAGGGTTAGCACTCCATCACTCTCCTTCTTGGTAAAATAGCCCTTACACAGCCTGGAGGTGTGTTGGGTCATTGTCCTGTTGAAAAACAAATGACAGTCCCACTAAGCCCACTAAGTATCGCTGCAGAATGCTGTGGTAGACATACTGGTTAAGTGTGAATTCTAAATAGATCACTGACAGTGTCACCAGCAAAGCACCCCCACACCATAACACCTCCTCCTCCATGCTTTACGGTGGGAACCACACATGCGGAGATCATCCGTTCAACCACACCGCGTCTCACAAAGACACAGCGGTTGGAACCAAAAATCTCAAATTTGGACTCCACACCAAAGGACACATTTCCACCGGTCTAATGTCCATTGCTCATGTTTCTTGGCCCAAGCAAGTCTTTTCTTCTTATTGGTGTCCTTTAGTAGTGGTTTCTTTGCAGCATTTCAACCATGAAGGCCTGATTTACACAGTCTCCTCAGAACAATTGATGTTGAGATGTGTCTGTTACTTGAACTCTGTGAAGCATTTATTTGGGCTGCCATTTCTGAGACTGGTAACTCTAATGAACTTATCACCTGCAGCAGAGGTAACTCTCGGTCTTCCATTCCTGTGGCGGTCCTCTTGAGAGCCAGTTTCATCATAGCGCTTGATGGTTTTTGCAACTTCACTTAAAGAAACTTTCTAAATTCTTCACATTTTCCGTGATGACTGAACTTCATGTCTTAAAGTAATGATGGACTGTCATTTCTCTTTGCTTATTTGAGCTGTCTTGCCATAATATGGACTTGGTCTTTTACCAAATAGGGCTATCTTCCGTATACCACCCCTACCTTGTTACAACACAACTGATTGGCTCAAACACATTAAGAAGGAAATAAATTCCACAAATTAACTTTTAAGAAGGCACACCTGTTAATTGAAATTCCTTCCAGGTGACTACCTCATGAAGCTGGTTGAGAGAATGCCAAGAGTGTTCAAAGCTGTCATCAAGGCAAAGGTTGGCTACTTTGAAAAATCTAAAATATATTTTATTTTGTTTAACACTTTTTTGGTTACTACATGATTCCATATGTGTTATTTCATAGTTTTGATGTCTTCACTATGATTCTACAATGTAGAAAATAGTTTTTAAAAAAATATATAAGATCAAGATCAGCTTTAAAATTGCAAATAGACCCCTTGACTTTTTCCCAATTTTGGAGGAGGAGAGATAATACACTATTACTGACATCAGACAACAAAGGAGGAGGAGGTGAGATAATACACTATTACTGACATCAGACAACAAGGGAGGAGGAGAGATAATACACTATTACTGACAACAGACAACAAGGGAGAAGGAGGAGAGATAATACACTATTACTGACATCAGACAACAAGGGAGGAGGAGGAGAGATAATACACTATTACTGACATCAGACAACAAAGGAGGAGGAGGAGGAGAGATAATACACTATTACTGACATCAGACAACAAGGGAGGAGGAGGAGAGATAATACACTATTACTGACAACAGACAACAAGGGAGGGGAGGAGAGATAATACACTATTACTGACATCAGACAACAATGGAGGAGGAGAGATAATACACTATTACTGACATCAGACAACAAGGGAGGAGGAGAGATAATACACAATTACTGACATCAGACAACAAGGGAGGAGGAGGTGAGATAATACACTATTACTGACAACAGACAATAAGGGAGGAGGAGGAGAGATAATACACTATTACTGACATCAGACAACAAGGTAGGAGGAGGAGAGATAATACACTATTACAGACATCAGACAACAAGGGAGGAGGAGAGATAATACACTATTACTGACATCAGACAACAAGGGAGGAGGAGGAGAGATAATACACTATTACTGACATCAGACAACAAGGGAGGAGGAGGAGAGATAATACACTATTACTGACATCAGACAACAAAGGAGGAGGAGGAGGAGAGATAATACACTATTACTGACATCAGACAACAAGGGAGGAGGAGAGATAATACACTATTACTGACATCAGACAACAAGGGAGGAGGAGAGATAATACACTATTACTGACATCAGACAACAAGGGAGGAGGAGGTGAGATAATACACTATTACTGACAACAGACAATAAGGGAGGAGGAGGAGAGATAATACACTATTACTGACATCAGACAACAAGGTAGGAGGAGGAGAGATAATACACTATTACAGACATCAGACAACAAGGGAGGAGGAGAGATAATACACTATTACTGACATCAGACAACAAGGGAGGAGGAGGAGAGATAATACACTATTACTGACATCAGACAACAAGGGAGGAGGAGGAGAGATAATACACTATTACTGACAACAGACAACAAGGGAGGAGGCAGAGAGATAATACACTATTACTGACATCAGACAACAAAGGAGGAGGAGGAGGAGAGATAATACACTATTACTGACATCAGACAACAAGGGAGGAGGAGGAGAGATAATACACTATTACTGACATCAGACAACAAGGGAGGAGGAGGAGAGATAATACACTATTACTGACAACAGACAACAAGGGAGGAGGCAGAGAGATAATACACTATTACTGACATCAGACAACAAGTGAGGAGGAGGAGAGATAATACATTATTACTGACATCAGACAACAAGGGAGGAGGAGGAGGGATAATACACTATTACTGACATCAGACAACAAGGGAGGAGGATGAGAGATAATACACTATTACTGACATCAGACAACAAGGGAGGAGGAGGAGAGATAATACACTATTACTGACAACAGACAACAAGGGAGGGGAGGAGAGATAATACACTATTACTGACATCAGACAACAATGGAGGAGGAGAGATAATACACTATTACTGACATCAGACAACAAGGGAGGAGGAGAGATAATACACAATTACTGACATCAGACAACAAGGGAGGAGGAGGTGAGATAATACACTATTACTGACAACAGACAATAAGGGAGGAGGAGGAGAGATAATACACTATTACTGACATCAGACAACAAGGTAGGAGGAGGAGAGATAATACACTATTACAGACATCAGACAACAAGGGAGGAGGAGAGATAATACACTATTACTGACATCAGACAACAAGGGAGGGGAGGAGAGATAATACACTATTACTGACATCAGACAACAATGGAGGAGGAGAGATAATACACTATTACTGACATCAGACAACAAGGGAGGAGGAGAGATAATACACAATTACTGACATCAGACAACAAGGGAGGAGGAGGTGAGATAATACACTATTACTGACAACAGACAATAAGGGAGGAGGAGGAGAGATAATACACTATTACTGACATCAGACAACAAGGTAGGAGGAGGAGAGATAATACACTATTACAGACATCAGACAACAAGGGAGGAGGAGAGATAATACACTATTACTGACATCAGACAACAAGGGAGGAGGAGGAGAGATAATACACTATTACTGACATCAGACAACAAGGGAGGAGGAGGAGAGATAATACACTATTACTGACATCAGACAACAAAGGAGGAGGAGGAGGAGAGATAATACACTATTACTGACATCAGACAACAAGGGAGGAGGAGAGATAATACACTATTACTGACATCAGACAACAAGGGAGGAGGAGAGATAATACACTATTACTGACATCAGACAACAAGGGAGGAGGAGGTGAGATAATACACTATTACTGACATCAGACAACAAGGGAGGAGGAGGAGAGATAATACACTATTACTGACAACAGACAACAAGGGAGGGGAGGAGAGATAATACACTATTACTGACATCAGACAACAATGGAGGAGGAGAGATAATACACTATTACTGACATCAGACAACAAGGGAGGAGGAGAGATAATACACAATTACTGACATCAGACAACAAGGGAGGAGGAGGTGAGATAATACACTATTACTGACAACAGACAATAAGGGAGGAGGAGGAGAGATAATACACTATTACTGACATCAGACAACAAGGTAGGAGGAGGAGAGATAATACACTATTACAGACATCAGACAACAAGGGAGGAGGAGAGATAATACACTATTACTGACATCAGACAACAAGGGAGGAGGAGGAGAGATAATACACTATTACTGACATCAGACAACAAGGGAGGAGGAGGAGAGATAATACACTAT
Source organism: Coregonus clupeaformis (assembly GCF_020615455.1). Lineage (NCBI taxonomy): Eukaryota > Metazoa > Chordata > Actinopteri > Salmoniformes > Salmonidae > Coregonus > Coregonus clupeaformis. The sequence goes on along the minus strand of NW_025535442.1, from coordinate 92,255 downwards.
TACTGACATCAGACAACAAAGGAGGAGGAGGAGGAGAGATAATACACTATTACTGACATCAGACAACAAGGGAGGAGGAGAGATAATACACTATTACTGACATCAGACAACAAGGGAGGAGGAGAGATAATACACTATTACTGACATCAGACAACAAGGGAGGAGGAGGTGAGATAATACACTATTACTGACAACAGACAATAAGGGAGGAGGAGGAGAGATAATACACTATTACTGACATCAGACAACAAGGTAGGAGGAGGAGAGATAATACACTATTACAGACATCAGACAACAAGGGAGGAGGAGAGATAATACACTATTACTGACATCAGACAACAAGGGAGGAGGAGGAGAGATAATACACTATTACTGACATCAGACAACAAGGGAGGAGGAGGAGAGATAATACACTATTACTGACAACAGACAACAAGGGAGGAGGCAGAGAGATAATACACTATTACTGACATCAGACAACAAAGGAGGAGGAGGAGGAGAGATAATACACTATTACTGACATCAGACAACAAGGGAGGAGGAGGAGAGATAATACACTATTACTGACATCAGACAACAAGGGAGGAGGAGGAGAGATAATACACTATTACTGACAACAGACAACAAGGGAGGAGGCAGAGAGATAATACACTATTACTGACATCAGACAACAAGTGAGGAGGAGGAGAGATAATACATTATTACTGACATCAGACAACAAGGGAGGAGGAGGAGGGATAATACACTATTACTGACATCAGACAACAAGGGAGGAGGATGAGAGATAATACACTATTACTGACATCAGACAACAAGGGAGGAGGAGGAGAGATAATACACTATTACTGACATCAGACAACAAGGGAGGAGGAGGAGAGATAATACACTATTACTGACATCAGACAACAAGGGAGGAGGAGGAGAGATAATACACTATTACTGACATCAGACAACAAGGGAGGAGGAGGAGAGATAATACACTATTACTGACAACAGACAACAAGGGAGGGGAGGAGAGATAATACACTATTACTGACATCAGACAACAAGGGAGGAGGAGAGATAATACACTATTACTGACATCAGACAACAAGGGAGGAGGAGGAGAGATAATACACTATTACTGACATCAGACAACAAGGGAGGAGGAGGAGGGATAATACACTATTACTGACATCAGACAACAAGGGAGGAGGAGGAGAGATAATACACTATTACTGATATCAGACAACAAGGGAGGAGGAGGAGCGATAATACAATATTACTGAGATCAGACAACAAGTGAGGAGGAGGAGAGATAATACATTATTACTGACATCAGACAACAAGGGAGGAGGAGGAGAGATAATACACTATTACTGACATCAGACAACAAGGGAGGAGGAGGAGAGATAATACACTATTACTGACATCAGACAACAAGGGAGGAGGAGGAGAGATAATACACTATTACTGACATCAGACAACAAGGGAGGAGGAGGAGAGATAATACACTATTACTGACATCAGACAACAAGGGAGGAGGAGGAGAGATAATACACTATTACTGACAACAGACAACAAGGGAGGGGAGGAGAGATAATACACTATTACTGACATCAGACAACAAGGGAGGAGGAGAGATAATACACTATTACTGACATCAGACAACAAGGGAGGAGGAGGAGAGATAATACACTATTACTGACATCAGACAACAAGGGAGGAGGAGAGATAATACACTATTACTGACATCAGACAACAAGGGAGGAGGAGGAGAGATAATACACTATTACTGACATCAGACAACAAGGGAGGAGGAGGAGGGATAATACACTATTACTGACATCAGACAACAAGGGAGGAGGAGGAGAGATAATACACTATTACTGATATCAGACAACAAGGGAGGAGGAGGAGAGATAATACAATATTACTGAGATCAGACAACAAGTGAGGAGGAGGAGAGATAATACATTATTACTGACATCAGACAACAAGGGAGGAGGAGGAGAGATAATACACTATTACTGACATCAGACAACAAGGGAGGAGGAGGAGAGATAATACACTATTACTGACATCAGACAACAAGGGAGGAGGAGGAGGAGAGATAATACACTATTACTGACATCAGACAACAAGGGAGGAGGAGGAGAGATAATACACTATTACTGACATCAGACAACAAGGGAGGAGGAGGAGAGATAATACACTATTACTGACAACAGACAACAAGGGAGGGGAGGAGAGATAATACACTATTACTGACATCAGACAACAAGGGAGGAGGAGAGATAATACACTATTACTGACATCATACAACAAGGGAGGAGGAGGAGAGATAATACACTATTACTGACATCAGACAACAAGGGAGGAGGAGGAGGGATAATACACTATTACTGACATCAGACAACAAGGGAGGAGGAGGAGAGATAATACACTATTACTGATATCAGACAACAAGGGAGGAGGAGAGATAATACAATATTACTGAGATCAGACAACAAGTGAGGAGGAGGAGAGATAATACATTATTACTGACATCAGACAACAAGGGAGGAGGAGGAGAGATAATACACTATTACTGACATCAGACAACAAGGGAGGAGGAGGAGAGATAATACACTATTACTGACATCAGACAACAAGGGAGGAGGAGGAGAGATAATACACTATTACTGACAACAGACAACAAGGGAGGAGGCAGAGAGATAATACACTATTACTGACATCAGACAACAAGGGAGGAGGAGGAGAGATAATACACTATTACTGACATCAGACAACAAGGGAGGAGGAGGAGAGATAATACACTATTACTGACAACAGACAACAAGGGAGGAGGCAGAGAGATAATACACTATTACTGACATCAGACAACAAGTGAGGAGGAGGAGAGATAATACATTATTACTGACATCAGACAACAAGGGAGGAGGAGGAGGGATAATACACTATTACTGACATCAGACAACAAGGGAGGAGGAGGAGAGATAATACACTATTACTGACATCAGACAACAAGGGAGGAGGAGGAGAGATAATACACTATTACTGACATCAGACAACAAGGGAGGAGGAGGAGAGATAATACACTATTACTGACATCAGACAACAAGGGAGGAGGAGGAGAGATAATACACTATTACTGACATCAGACAACAAGGGAGGAGGAGGAGAGATAATACACTATTACTGACAACAGACAACAAGGGAGGGGAGGAGAGATAATACACTATTACTGACATCAGACAACAAGGGAGGAGAAGAGATAATACACTATTACTGACATCAGACAACAAGGGAGGAGGAGGAGAGATAATACACTATTACTGACATCAGACAACAAGGGAGGAGGAGGAGGGATAATACACTATTACTGACATCAGACAACAAGGGAGGAGGAGGAGAGATAATACACTATTACTGACATCAGACAACAAGGGAGGAGGAGGAGAGATAATACAATATTACTGAGATCAGACAACAAGTGAGGAGGAGGAGAGATAATACATTATTACTGACATCAGACAACAAGGGAGGAGGAGGAGGGATAATACACTATTACTGACATCAGACAACAAGGGAGGAGGAGGAGAGATAATACACTATTACTGACATCAGACAACAAGGGAGGAGGAGGAGAGATAATACACTATTACTGACATCAGACAACAAGGGAGGAGGAGGAGAGATAATACACTATTACTGACATCAGACAACTAGGGAGGAGGAGGAGAGATAATACACTATTACTGATATCAGACAACAAGGGAGGAGGAGGAGAGATAATACATTATTACTGACATCAGACAACAAGGGAGGAGGAGGAGAGATAATACACTATTACTGACATCAGACAACAAGGGAGGAGGAGGAGGGATAATACACTTTTACTGACATCAGACAACAAGGGAGGAGGAGGAGGTAAGATAATACACTATTACTGACATCAGACAACAAGGGAGGAGGAGGAGAGATAGTACACTATTACTGACAGCAGACAACAAGGGAGGAGGAGGAGAGATAATCCACTATTACTGACAACAGACAACAAGGGCGGAGGAGGAGAGATAATACACTATTACTGACAACAGACAACAAGGGAGGAGGAGGAGAGCTAATACACTATTACTGACATCAGACAACAAGGGAGGAGGAGAAGAGATAATACACAATTACTGACATCAGACAACAAGGGAGGAGGAGAGATAATACACTATTACTGACATCAGACAACAAGGGAGGAGGAGGAGAGATAATACACTATTACTGACATCAGACAACAAGGGAGGAGGAGGAGAGATAATACACTATTACTGACAACAGACAACAAGGGAGGAGGAGGAGAGATAATACACTATTACTGACATCAGACAACAAGGGAGGAGGAGGAGAGATAACACACTATTACTGACATCAGACAACAAGGGAGGAGGAGGAGAGATAATACACTATTACTGATATCAGACAACAAGGGAGGAGGAGGAGGTAAGATAATACACTATTACTGACATCAGACAACAAGGGAGGAGGAGAGATAATACACTTTTACTGACATCAGACAACAAGGGAGGAGGAGGAGAGATAATACACTATTACTGACATCAGACAACAAGGGAGGAGGCAGAGAGATAATACACTATTACTGACATCAGACAACAAGGGAGGAGGAGGAGAGATAATACACTATTACTGACATCAGACAACAAGGGAGGAGGAGGAGAGATAATACACTATTACTGACATCAGACAACAAGGGAGGAGGAGGAGGAGATAATACACTATTACTGACATCAGACAACAATGGAGGAGGAGGAGAGATAATACACTATTACTGACAACAGACAACAAGGGAGGAGGCAGAGAGATAATACACTATTACTGACAACAGACAACAAGGGAGGAGGAGGAGAGATAATACACTATTACTGACATCATACAACAAGGGAGGAGGAGGAAACAGCCTGGGCTTCCTCAACAGGGAGGAAACAGAAACGGCCTGGGCTTCCTCAACAGGGAGGAAACAGAAACGGCCTGGGCTTCCTCAACAGGGAGGAAACAGAAACAATCTGGGCTTCCTCAACAGGGAGGAAACAGAAACAGCCTGGGCTTCCTCAACAGGGAGGAAACAGAAACAGCCTGGGCTTCCTCAACAGGGAGGAAACAGAAACAGCCTGGGCTTCCTCAACAGGGAGGAAACAGAAACAGCCTGGGCTTCCTCAACAGGGAGGAAACAGAAACAGCCTGGGCTTCCTCAACAGGGAGGAAACAGAAACAGTCTGGGCTTCCTCAACAGGGAGGAAACAGAAACAGCACTGTGTTGTTGAGCAGCTGACAGATCTCTAAGTGGGTATTTTGTGCTTCCTTACTCTTCACTCTTCACAGCCCCAAAACATCACTGCTCTAGAGGAGATTTGCATGGTGGAATGGGCCAAAATACCAGCAACAGTGTGTGAAAACCTTGTGAAGACTTACAGAAAACTTTTGACCTGTGTCATTGCCAACAAAGGGTATATAACAAAGTATTGAGAAACTTTTGTTATTGATCAAATACTTATTTTCCACCATAATTTGCAAATAAATTCATAAAAAATCCTACAATGTGATTTTCTGGATTTTTTTATCTCAATTTGTCTGTCATAGTTGACGTGTACCTATGATGAAAATTTCAGGCCTCTCTCATCTTTTTAAGTGGGAGAACTTGCACAATTGGTGGCTGACTAAATACTTTTTTTCCCCACTGTATGTCTAGATCTGGTACAGAGTTATGGAGGTAGTTCCACTGGCTTGTCAACAAAATACTCGTATAAAGGCTGTCTAATGTCTCCACTCCTGGAGCTGTGGCTGCATAGCTTCTATTAATCAACATTTACATTTACATTTAAAGTCTTATCCAGAGCGACTTACAAATTGGTGCATTCAACTTAGGATAGCCAGTGGGACAACCACCACTGGGGAGGGTAGAAGGATTACTGTTATACTATTCCAGGTATTCCTTAAAGAGGTAGGGTTTCAAATGTCTCCGAGACGATTACAGAAATATAGACCTCCGGGTACTCAGGAAGTAAAGTACTTCCACCACCCATGTCACTGTGATTTGCAACAAAAACTGTCAAATGGAGACCCCAGTCACCGTTCGAGTTTTCACGTAGAGGAACTTAATTATTTTCGAAGAAACAAGGATTCATTCTTCTTAAAGGTCAGAGGCTTTGTGGCCCAAATTGGTCTCCGCTGTCATCCCCGAGACTGTGATTGTGGTTGGCTGAGATGATGTATCAATGCAGCAAGAAGACATCTTCATCCTAACCCAATACACACACACACACACAACACACACACCACTCCAGGGACAGGCAGGCCAGAGAAAGAAACATTTTTTCCCCCAAAAGTCTGAACTATGATAGGAATAATAAATCATTTTTTAAATATATATATATATATATATATATATATATATATATATATATATATATATATATATATACACAGTGGGGAGAACAAGTATTTCATACACTGCCGATTTTGCAGGTTTTCCTACTTACAAAGCATGTAGAGGTCTGTAATTTTTAACATAGGTACACTTCAACTGTGAGAGACTGAATCTAAAACAAAAATCCAGAAAATCACATTGTATGATTTATAAGTAATTAATTTGCATTTTATTGCATGACATAAGTATTTGATCACCTACCAACCAGAAAGAATTCCGGCTCTCACAGACCTGTTAGTATTTCTTTAAGAAGCCCTCCTGTTCTCCACTCATTACCTGTATTAACGGCACCTGTTTGAACTCGTTACCTGTATAAAAGACACCTGTCCACACACTCAATCAAACAGACTCCAACCTCTCCACAATGGCCAAGACCAGAGAGCTGTGTAAGGACATCAGGATAAAATTGAAGACCTGCACAAGGCTGGGATGGGCTACAGGACAATAGGCAAGACTTTTGGTGAGAAGGCAACAACTGTTGGCGCAATTATTAGAAAATGGAAGAAGTTCAAGATGACGGTCAATCACCCTCGGTCTGGGGCTCCATGCAAGATCTCACCTTGTGGGGCATCAATGATCATGAGGAAGGTGAGGGATCAGCCCAGAACTACACGGCAGGACCTGGTCAATGACCTGAAGAGAGCTGGGACCACAGTCTCAAAGAAAACCATTAGTAACACACTACGCCGTCATGGATTAAAATCCTGCAGCGCACGCAAGGTCCCCCTGCTCAAGCAGCGCATGTCCAGGCCCGTCTGAAGTTTGCCAATGACCATCTGGATAATCCAGAGGAGGAATGGGAGAAGGTCATGTGGTCTGATGAGACAAAAATAGAGATTTTTGGTCTAAACTCCACTCGCCGTGTTTGGAGGAAGAAGAAGGATGAGTACAACCCCAAGAACACCATCCCAACCGTGAAGCATGGAGGTGGAAACATCATTCTTTGGGGATACTTTTTTGCAAAGGGGACAGGACGACTGCACCGTATTGAGGGGAGGATGGATGGGGCCATGTATCGCGAGATCTTGGCCAACAACCTCTTTCCCTCAGTAAGAGCATTGAAGATGGGTCGTGGCTGGGTCTTCCAGCATCACAACGACCCGAAACACACAGCCAGGGCAACTAAGGAGTGGCTCCGTAAGAAGCATCTCAAGGTCCTGGAGTGGCCTAGCCAGTCTCCAGACCTGAACCCAATAGAAAATCTTTGGAGGGAGCTGAAAGTCCGTATTGCCCAGCGACAGCCCCGAAACCTGAAGGATCTGGAGAAGGTCTGTATGGAGGAGTGGGCCAAAATCCCTGCTAAAGTGTGTGCAAACCTGGTCAAGACCTACAGGAAACGTATGATCTCTGTAATTGCAAACAAAGGTTTCTGTACCAAATATGAAGTTCTGCTTTTCTGATGTATCAAATACTTATGTCATGCAATTAAATGCAAATTAATTACTTAAAAATCATACAATGTGATTTTCTGGATTTTTGTTTTAGATTCTGTCTCTCACAGTTGAAGTGTACCTATGATAAAAATTACAGACCTCTACATGCTTTGTAAGTAGGAAAACCTGCAAAATTGGCAGTGTATCAAATACTTGTTCTCCCCACTGTATATATATATATATATATATATATATATATATATATATATATACACACTACCGGTCAAAAGTTTGGACACACCTACTCCTTCAATGGTTTTTCTTAATTTTTTACTATTTTCTATACAGTTCTCGCTGTAGTTCTCTGTAGTTCTCTTTGTAGTTCTCTGTAGTTCTCTGTAGTTCTCTTTGTAGTTCTCTGTAGTTCTCTCTGTAGTTCTCTGTAGTTCTCTTTGTAGTTCTCTGTAGTTCTCGCTGTAGTTCTCTGTAGTTCTCTCTGTAGTTCTCTGTGTAGTTCGCTCTGTAATTGTCTGTAGTTCTGTGTACAGTACCGGCCAAAAGTTTTGACACACCTACTCCTTCAATGGTTTTTCTTTATTTTTTACTATTTTCTACATTGTAGAATAATAGTGAAGACATCAAAACTATGAAATAACACATATGGAATCATGTAGTAGCCAAAAAAGTGTTAAACAAATGAAAATATATTTTCGATTTTAGATTCGTAAAAGTAGCCACCCTTTGCCTTGATGGCAGCTTTGCACACTCTTGGCATTCTCTCAACCAGCTTCATGAGGAATGCTTTTCCAACTGTCTTGAAGGAGTTCCCAAATATGGCTGCTTTTCCTTCACTCTGCGGTCCAACTCATCCCAAACCATCTGGGTTGAGGTCGGATGATTGTGGAGGCCAGGTCATCTGATGCAGCACTCCATCACTCTCATTCTTGGTAAAATAGCCCTTACACAGCCTGGATGTGTGTTGGGTCATTGTCCTGTTGAAAAACAAATGATAGTCCCACTAAGCCCACTAAGTATTGCTGCAGAATGCTGTGGTAGACATACTGGTTAAGTGTGCCTTGAATTCTAAATAGATCACTGACAGTGTCACCAGCAAAGCACCTCCACACCATAACACCTCCTCCTCCATGCTTTACGGTGGGAACCATACATGCGGAGATCATCCGTTCAACCACACCGCGTCTCACAAAGACAGCGGTTGGAATCAAAAATCTCAAATTTGGACTCCACACCAAAGGACATATTTCCACCGGTCTAATGTCCATTGCTCATGTTTCTTGGCCCAAGCAAGTCTTTTCTTCTTATTGGTGTCCTTTAGTAGTGGTTTCTTTGCAGCATTTCAACCATGAAGGCCTGATTCACACAGTCTCCTCTGAACAATTGATGTTGAGATGTGTCTATTACTTGAAATGTGAAGCATTTATTTGCGCTGCCATTTCTGAGGCTGGTAACTCTAATGAACTTATCACCTGCAGCAGAGGTAACTCTGGGTCTTCCATTCCTCTGGCGGTCCTCATGAGAGCCAGTTTCATCATAGTGCTTGATGGTTTTTGCAACTGCACTTAAAGAAACTTTCTAAATTCTTCACATTTTCCGTATTGACTGAACTTCATGTCTTAAAGTAATGATGGACTGTCGTTTCTCTTTGCTTATTTGAGCTGTTCTTGCCATAATATGGACTTGGTCTACCAAATAGGGCTATCTTCTGTATACCACCCCTACCTTCTCACAACACAACTGATTGGCTCAAACACATTAGGAAGGAAATAAATTCCACAAATTAACTTTTAAGAAGGCACACCTGTTAATTGAAATTCATTCCAGGTGACTACCTCACGAAGCTGGTTGAGAGAATGCCAAGAGTGTTCAAAGCTGTCATCAAGGCAAAGGGTGGCTACTTTGACGAATCTAAAATCTAAAATATATTTTATCTTGTTTAACACTTTTTTGGTTGCTACATGATTCCATATGTGTTATTTCATAGTTTTGATGTCTTCACTATTATTCTAAAATGTAGAAAATAGTTTAAATATATATATATATATATATATATTAGGGGGTAGATCAAGATCAGCTTTAATATTGCAAATAGACCCCTTGACTTTTTCCCAATTTTGAAGGAGGAGAGATAATACACTATTACTGACATCAGACAACAAGGGAGGAGGAGAGATAATACACTATTACTGACATCAGACAACAAGGGAGGAGGAGGAGGTAAGATAATACACTATTACTGACATCAGACAACAAGGGAGGAGGAGAGATACTACACTATTACTGACATCAGACAACAAGGGAGGAGGAGGAGAGATAATACACTATTACTGACATCAGACAACAAGGGAGGAGGAGGAGAGATAATACACTATTACTGACATCAGACAACAAGGGAGGAGGAGAGATAATACACTATTACTGACAGCAGACAACAAGGGAGGAGGAGAGATAATACACTATTACTGACATCAGACAACAAGGGAGGAGGAGGAGAGATAATACACTATTACTGACATCAGACAACAAGGGAGGAGGAGGGAGATAATACACTATTACTGACATCAGACAACAAGGGAGGAGGAGAGATAATACACTATTACTGACATCAGACAACAAGGGAGGAGGAGAGATAATACACTATTACTGACATCAGACAACAAGGGAGGAGGAGGAGGTAAGATAATACACTATTACTGACATCAGACAACAAGGGAGGAGGAGAGATACTACACTATTACTGACATCAGACAACAAGGGAGGAGGAGGAGAGATAATACACTATTACTGACATCAGACAACAAGGGAGGAGGAGGAGAGATAATACACTATTACTGACATCAGACAACAAGGGAGGAGGAGAGATAATACACTATTACTGACAGCAGACAACAAGGGAGGAGGAGAGATAATACACTATTACTGACATCAGACAACAAGGGAGGAGGAGGAGAGATAATACACTATTACTGACATCAGACAACAAGGGAGGAGGAGGGAGATAATACACTATTACTGACATCAGACAACAAGGGAGGAGGAGAGATAATACACTATTACTGACAGCAGACAACAAGGGAGGAGGAGAGATAATACACTATTACTGACATCAGACAACAAGGGAGGAGGAGAGATAATACACTATTACTGACATCAGACAACAAGGGAGGAGGAGGAGAGATAATACACTATTACTGACAACAGACAACAAGGGATGAGGAGGAGAGATAATACACTATTACTGATATCAGACAACAAGGGAGGAGGAGGAGAGATAATACAATATTACTGACATCAGACAACAAGGGAGGAGGAGAGATAATACACTATTACTGACATCAGACAACAAGGGAGGAGGAGGAGAGATAATACACTATTACTGACAACAGACAACAAGGGATGAGGAGGAGAGATAATACACTATTACTGATATCAGACAACAAGGGAGGAGGAGGAGAGATAATACACTATTACTGACATCAGACAACAAGGGAGGAGGAGGAGAGTTAATACACTATTACTGACATCAGACAACAAGGGAGGAGGAGTTAAGATAATACACTCTTACTGACATCAGACAACAAGGGAGGAGGAGGAGAGATAATACACTATTACTGACATCAGACAACAAGGGAGGAGGAGGAGAGATAATTCACTATTACTGACATCAGACAACAAGTGAGGAGGAGGAGAGATAATACACTATTACTGACAGCAGACAACAAGGGAGGAGGAGGAGAGATAATACACTATTACTGACATCAGACAACAAGGGAGGAGGAGGAGAGATAATAGACTATTACTGACATCAGACAACAAGGGAGGAGGAGGAGAGATAATACACTATTACTGACATCAGACAACAAGGGATGAGGAGAGATAATACACTATTACTGACATCAGACAACAAGGGAGGAGGAGGAGATAATACACTATTACTGACATCAGACAACAAGGGAGTAGGAGGAGAGATAATACACTATTACTGACATCAGACAACAAGGGAGGAGGAGGAGAGATAATACACTATTACTGACATCAGACAACAAGGGAGGAGGAGGAGAGATAATAGACTATTACTGACATCAGACAACAAGGGAGGAGGAGAGATAATACACTATTTCTGACAGCAGACAACAAGGGAGGAGGAGGAGAGATAATACACTATTACTGACATCAGACAACAAGGGAGGAGGAGGAGAGATAATACACTATTACTGACATCAGACAACAAGGGAGGATGAGGAGAGATAATACACTATTACTGACAACAGACAACAAGGGAGGAGGAGGAGGTAAGATAATACACTATTACTGACAACAGACAACAAGGGAGGAGGAGGATGTAAGATAATACACTATTACTGACAGCAGACAACAAGGGAGGAGGAGGATGTAAGATAATACACTATTACTGACATCAGACAACAAGGGAGGAGGAGGAGAGATAATACACTATTACTGACATCAGACAACAAGGGAGGAGGAGAGATAATACACTATTACTGACAGCAGACAACAAGGGAGGAGGAGGAGAGATAATACACTATTACTGACATCAGACAACAAGGGAGGAGGAGAGATAATACACTATTACTGACAGCAGACAACAAGGGAGGAGGAGAGATAATACACTATTACTGACAGCAGACAACAAGGGAGGAGGAGGATGTAAGATAATACACTATTACTGACAGCAGACAACAAGGGAGGAGGAGGAGGTAAGATAATACACTACTGAGGAGGAGAGGCTGAATCCGGTCGACATGTTTATATACTTTTCCCCTACTCCTATTGCCCAATGCTGACCAGTGCAGAAAACCCAGGTATCCTAATGTTGAACAAATAACACCATTATTGGTCCCCATTGAATCCAACTGCAAGCAATGTAGTCTGTAAGTGATAAGAGCCTGATGGAATCTGCCTTTGCTCTATCTGAGCCAAAACCTGAGTGGTCCTCGTCTGTGGGAGTCATGGAAGGAGCTGCAATGACAATTCAAATCGGACAGCAGCACTTTGCAGGCAATTCACCCTGCAATCTACATGCATCCCTCACCAGGCGGGACGCAGAGCAGCCGGCCCGCTCGGCGAGATTGCATTTTATATACAAAAAGGCCTTGCTTCATTGGATCTCATTCAGCCACAATCCAATAAGGTCCACAGATTTAGAAGTGCATGGACAATAACACGCTATAGGAGGGACTGGGAAGCCCTTTTTAAAAAGGGGGTTTTAAAAGGGAGGGGAATGTAAAAATTTGCACGATAATTAACTCGATTTTCCAAGAGGCTTTTTTGAACGGCAACAAATATCTCAATCGCTACGAGAAATTGTCAACAGGCCCCAAACAACGAGAGAATCATATTGTTCCCATTGCAATGTGGATGCTGTTTTACAAAATGCTGTTATTGTACAATGGAGAGGATTTGGACAGGATAATATAACGGGAATAATTCCAATTCCAGGGACATTGTGCTGGTTTGACAGGACAGATTGAGGCCACTGTGAATCCTGTCCACTTTACAACGCCTGTAGTATGTACTGTGCTAATCAGAGACTTATAATTCCATCTATGAAATGTCTGTCCACTCTGTACGGTTGATTACACAATGTTGTTGTGGGCGACAGGAGTGAACTGTGGGCAACAGGAATGAACTGTGGGCAACAGGAATGAACTGTGGGCAACAGGAATGAACTGTGGGCAACAGGAGTGGAGTGAACTGTGGGCAACAGAAGTGAACTGTGGGCAACAGGAATGAACTGTGGGCAACAGGAATGAACTGTGGGCAACAGGAGTGGAGTGAACTGTGGGCAACAGAAGTGAACTGTGGGCAACAGGAATGAACTGTGGGCAGCAGAAGTGGACTGTGGGCAACAGGAATGGACTGTGGGCAACAGGAGCGGAGTGAACTGTGGGCAACAGGAATGAACTGTGGGCAACAGGAATGAACTGTGGGCAACAGGAGTGGAGTGAACTGTGAGCAACAGGAATGAACTGTGGGCAACAGAAGTGGACTGTGGGCAACAGGAGTGGACTGTGGGCAACAGGAGCGGAGTGAACTGTGGGCAACAGGAGCGGAGTGAACTGTGGGCAACAGGAGTGGAGTGAACTGTGGGCAACAGGAATGAACTGTGGGCAACAGGAATGAACTGTGGGCAACAAGAATGAACTGTGGGCAACAGGAGTGGAGTGAACGGTGGGCAACAGAAGTGAACTGTGGGCAACAGGAATGAACTGTGGGCAACAGGAATGAACTGTGGGCAACAGGAGTGGATTGAACTGTGGGCAACTGAAGTGAACTGTGGGCAACAGGAATGAACTGTGGGCAGCAGAAGTGGACTGTGGGCAACAGGAATGGACTGTGGGCAACAAGAGCGGAGTGAACTGTGGGCAACAGGAATGAACTGTGGGCAACAGGAGTGGAGTGAACTGTGGGCAACAGAAGTGAACTGTGGGCAACAGGAATGAACTGTGGGCAACAGAAGTGGACTGTGGGCAACAGGAGTGGACTGTGGGCAACAGGAGCGGAGTGAACTGTGGGCAACAGGAGCAGAGTGAACTGTGGGCAACAGGAGTGGAGTGAACTGTGGGCAACAGGGTTGGGGTCAATTCCATTTCAATTCCAGTCAATTCAGAAAGTAAACCCAATTCCAATTCCACATTTTCTTCATTGAAAAGCATAGAAGAGAATTGGGATTGGAATTGGATTTTCAGTCTACTTCCTGAATTGACTAGAATGGAAATGGAATTGACCTCAACCCTGATATCCAGCCCTGGAACCATCAGAACATAGAATCTACAGAAAACTTCACCAGGAGAGCGGTCAGTTTTAATGATCTCCACAACACTATTCCAGGTCCATGTCTGGGGAAGTGCATGGTAGTTTAAGGCTAGACATTTCAGACGTGAGTTTCCCCTCATAGGGTAAACAAAGTAAACAGACTCTCCTCTCTAAAACGGACAGATCTTGAGCCTCCGTATACACACACACACACTCTCACACACACACACACACACACACACACACACACACACACACACACACACACACACACACACACGCACACACACACACACACACCCCTCTCCCCTCCACACCACCAACCATATAAGTATACAAGCGTTCCACTGCTCCACCCTTAACACGTGTAGTTTGTTTTTCTGCCGTAGGGTTGCCGTAGGGATAACTCGTGACCCCTGACTTGGTAGCAGACTCCAGCAGGTCCCGCAGTATCCATCTACAGCCTCTCCTTCATTAATATTTTAGGGAGGGAGAATCTGGAGTTAAAAAGTCCTGCAAACCTGAGAGATAATAAGCTACCTGATTAGTGCTCGCTAAAATGAATACCCAGGATGGTCCAACGGGAAGGCCGTGAAAGCCTCGATGCAGTCGTGGTCTCGCAGACCATTTGCATGTGTCTGTTTATTAGCAAATTGGCCGTCCTTTGTTAGGCCAGACCTGGCTGACAGAGACCTTCTCGTCATGTGATTCTCTATCAACTTCCATAACATAATATTATCACCTCCTCAACCCCCGGGGCCTAAGTTGATTGTCTTAGGGGAGTGAGACCTCTTGTCTCTTGCCTGAAGATGTCTACAAGCTCATCATTGACCTGTAACAGAGTTGTATGATCCAAAAAGAGAGAGAGATGGAGAAAGAGCGAGAGAGAGAACTAGAGAGGGGGTCAGGTTTGCTTGCCAAATGAGCTGTAGACCGTGAGGCCCCAGAATGCATCAAGCCAGACACCTCACCTGAGTCTTGTCATCGTTCAGTCATAATGTTAACCTTACAGTCAGACACATCTCTGTCTGCTTCCCAAATGGAACCCTGTTGACTACGTAGTGCACTACTATTGAGGGCGCCCCTGAGGAAGAGCTAGGCTAAACGACAACAAGGCTATAGCTAACATTCTATATATTCCACCCCTGAGAAAGAGCTAGGCTAAACGACAACAAGGCTGTAGCTAACATTTTATATTTTCCACCCCTGAGGAAGAGCTAACCTAAAGGATAACGTGGCTATTACCAACATTTTGTCACGACTTCCGCCGAGGCTGCCTCCCCTCCTTGTTCGGGCAGGTTTCGGCGTACGTCGTCACCGGCTTACTAGCTGCTGCCGATCCATTTATCCATCACTCCACTTGTCTTGTCTAATTAATCACACACACCTGGTCCTTATCCCCAATTAGTCATTGTATAAGTGTTCCCTCTGCTTCCTTGTCTGTGTGGGTGATTGTTTGTTGTGAGCTGTGTGTAGCTCGGTTGAGCTACCCTTACCTTGTTGTTTGCCAGGGTAGATATTTCCCCCTGTGGCTGTGTTTTGTTGTCGCATGTTTGCGCAACTGTTTATCGACGGAATAAACTCTTTGGATGCGTATCACTCTCCTGCGCCTGACTCCTTCTATCACACATTTATACAAATGTACCACATTTAGTATAGCTTACATCATACGTATATCCCAACTGTTGCAACAGCAGAATTGTTATTTTGTCTGCTAAAAGCTAAAAGGCTACATAAATACAATGTGGTCAGATCCATTTGTCACTAAGATGAGAATATTTTACCCGAGCATAACCAGCTAACGCCCTCGTTCAAAAACGTATCATAGTCGCCATGGTTGCAGTTCAGGCAGCTACATGTCACAGAGGATTGGAATCTACAGAGAGACTAGTAAAAAATAAAGGAAAGGCCTTCAATATGAATAAAGACGTTATGACAATGAGATCTGTTGATCCCTGTACATAACACTGACACTAATAAGGGAACATAGTGAGGCTCTCCATTATTATAGAAATTACACACAAACAACGAAGAGTAACCTCAGGTCCATTACAGACACACGCTCTGACAGTCCTGACTCCTTCAACCTCAGGTCCATTACAGACACGCTCTGACAGTCCTGACTCCTTCAACCTCAGGACCATTACAGACACGCTCTGACAGTCCTGACTCCTTCAACCTCAGGTCCATTACAGACACACTCTGACAGTCCTGACTCCTTCAACCTCAGGACCATTACAGACACGCTCTGACAGTCCTGACTCCTTCAACCTCAGGACCATTACGGACACACTCTGACAGTCCTGACTCCTTCAACCTCAGGACCATTACGGACACACTCTGACAGTCCTGACTCCTTCAACCTCAGGACCATTAAAGACACACTCTGACAGTCCTGACTCCTTCAACCTCAGGACCATTACAGACACACTCTGACAGTCCTGACTCCTTCAACCTCAGGACCATTACAGACACGCTCTGACAGTCCTGACTCCTTCAACCTCAGGACCAATACAGACACACTCTGACAGTCCTGACTCCTTCAACCTCAGGACCATTACAGACACGCTCTGACAGTCCTGACTCCTTCAACCTCAGGTCCATTACAGACACGCTCTGAGAGTCCTGACTCCTTCAACCTCAGGACCAATACAGACACGCTCTGACAGTCCTGACTCCTTCAACATCAGGACCAATACAGACACGCTCTGACAGTCCTGACTCCTTCAACCTCAGGACCATTACAGACACGCTCTGACAGTCCTGACTCCTTCAACCTCAGGTCCATTATGGACACGCTCTGACAGTCCTGACTCCTTCAACCTCAGGACCATTACAGACACGCTCTGACAGTCCTGACTCCTTCAACCTCAGGACCAATACAGACACGCTCTGAGAGTCCTGACTCCTTCAACCTCAGGGCCATTACGGACACACTCTGACAGTCCTGACTCCTTCAACCTCAGGTCCATTACAGACACGCTCTGACAGTCCTGACTCCTTCAACCTCAGGTCCATTACAGACACGCTCTGACAGTCCTGACTCCTTCAACCTCAGGGCCAATACAGACACACGCTCTGACAGTCCTGACTCCTTCAACCTCAGGTCCATTACAGACACGCTCTGACAGTCCTGACTCCTTCAACCTCAGGACCATTACAGACACACTCTGACAGTCCTGACTCCTTCAACCTCAGGTCCATTACGGACACGCTCTGACAGTCCTGACTCCTTCAACCTCAGGTCCATTACGGACACACTCTGACAGTCCTGACTCCTTCAACCTCAGGTCCATTACGGACACACTCTCTGACAGTCCTGACTCCTTCAACCTCAGGTCCATTACGGACACACTCTGACAGTCCTGATACTTTCAACCTCAGGACCAATACAGACACACTCTGACAGTCCTGATACTTTCAACCTCAGGGCCAATACAGACACGCTCTGACAGTCCTGACTCCTTCAACATCAGGACCAATACAGACACGCTCTGACAGTCCTGACTCCTTCAACCTCAGGTCCATTACGGACACGCTCTGAGAGTCCTGACTCCTTCAACCTCAGGTCCATTACAGACACGCTCTGAGAGTCCTGACTCCTTCAACCTCAGGACCAATACAGACACGCTCTGACAGTCCTGACTCCTTCAACATCAGGACCAATACAGACACGCTCTGACAGTCCTGACTCCTTCAACCTCAGGACCATTACAGACACACTCTGACAGTCCTGACTCCTTCAACCTCAGGTCCATTATGGACACGCTCTGACAGTCCTGACTCCTTCAACCTCAGGACCATTACAGACACGCTCTGACAGTCCTGACTCCTTCAACCTCAGGACCAATACAGACACGCTCTGAGAGTCCTGACTCCTTCAACCTCAGGGCCATTACGGACACACTCTGACAGTCCTGACTCCTTCAACCTCAGGTCCATTACAGACACGCTCTGACAGTCCTGACTCCTTCAACCTCAGGTCCATTACAGACACGCTCTGACAGTCCTGACTCCTTCAACCTCAGGGCCAATACAGACACACGCTCTGACAGTCCTGACTCCTTCAACCTCAGGTCCATTACAGACACGCTCTGACAGTCCTGACTCCTTCAACCTCAGGACCATTACAGACACACTCTGACAGTCCTGACTCCTTCAACCTCAGGTCCATTACGGACACGCTCTGACAGTCCTGACTCCTTCAACCTCAGGTCCATTACGGACACACTCTGACAGTCCTGACTCCTTCAACCTCAGGTCCATTACGGACACACTCTCTGACAGTCCTGACTCCTTCAACCTCAGGTCCATTACGGACACACTCTGACAGTCCTGATACTTTCAACCTCAGGACCAATACAGACACACTCTGACAGTCCTGATACTTTCAACCTCAGGGCCAATACAGACACGCTCTGACAGTCCTGACTCCTTCAACATCAGGACCAATACAGACAGGCTCTGACAGTCCTGACTCCTTCAACCTCAGGTCCATTACGGACACGCTCTGAGAGTCCTGACTCCTTCAACCTCAGGACCAATACAGACACACGCTGACAGTCCTGACTCCTTCAACCTCAGGACCATTACAGACACACTCTGACAGTCCTGACTCCTTCAACCTCAGGACCATTACAGACACACTCTGACAGTCCTGACTCCTTCAACCTCAGGTCCATTATGGACACGCTCTGAGAGTCCTGACTCCTTCAACATCAGGACCAATACAGACACGCTCTGACAGTCCTGACTCCTTCAACCTCAGGTCCATTACGGACACACTCTGACAGTCCTGATACTTTCAACCTCAGGACCAATACAGACACGCTCTGACAGTCCTGACTCCTTCAACATCAGGACCAATACAGACAGGCTCTGACAGTCCTGACTTCTTCAACCTCAGGTCCATTACGGACACGCTCTGAGAGTCCTGACTCCTTCAACCTCAGGACCAATACAGACACACGCTGACAGTCCTGACTCCTTCAACCTCAGGTCCATTACGGACATGCTCTGACAGTCCTGACTCCTTCAACCTCAGGACCAATACAGACACACGCTGACAGTCCTGACTCCTTCAACCTCAGGACCATTACAGACACACTCTGACAGTCCTGACTCCTTCAACTTCAGGACCATTACAGACACACTCTGACAGTCCTGACTCCTTCAACCTCAGGTCCATTACGGACACGCTCTGACAGTCCTGACTCCTTCAACCTCAGGACCATTACAGACACACTCTGACAGTCCTGACTCCTTCAACCTCAGGACCATTACAGACACACTCTGACAGTCCTGACTCCTTCAACCTCAGGACCATTACAGACACACTCTGACAGTCCTGACTCATTCAACCTCAGGACCATTACAGACACACTCTGACAGTCCTGAATCCTTCAACCTCAGGTCCATTACAGACACGCTCTGACAGTAGTAACACTTTCAACTCCTCCTGTTTGGTGTGCATTCATCTTTTCCCATCAACATGTCATTTTTTAGATTTGAAAGTAAATGGTTAAAAGAGAGACTTTTTAGAACCCAGGAATGGGAGGAGGAGGAGGAGGAGGAGGAGGAGGAGGAAAAGGAATATGGTAAAACCCCCAGTGAAGCCAAGGACATATGAATGAGATTAACATTTGGATGGGCTAACCAATGGTCTCACCACAGCAAGCTCTCACAGCCTCCCTGCAGAATTAGACGTTCATCCACGTTTCTCCAAACATCAAATGAGTAAATGAAGGGTTACGTTTAGGCATTCATTCCAAATGGTTAAGGTAAGGGTTAAGGTTTGGGATATGGTTCAAATGACAAACCATTGTCCACGGCTGGGATAGAAACACGCACCATTCTGATCCAGAGTCATGGGATTACATCCATCCATCCATCCCCCACCCTGTCCACAACGCCCTAGCACAACCCATGCCTACTTGATGGTAATAGTTCTCACTGTTGCCCCTAGTGGCCGGTTTTCGAAGGCATTTCTCAACGTCCTCGGGACATGGATAGACGTCCAATTTCGACGTCAATCTTGAACGACCTGGCAGCTCAACAGAGGGATGAGAGTCATTTATTATCCTGTCAGCATTCTGCCACAGGAGGAGAGATGAGGAGAGATGAGGCGATAGCATCAGCATCAGCTAGCTGAGATATTCACCACAAGCTGTTTATGTGTGTCTCTCTCTCATCCCCTCCCACCCCACCCCATTCATTCACACACACACACACACACAAGTACGTACACACATTCTCTCTCTCTCTTTCTCTTTCTCTCTCTCTCTCTCTCTCTCTCTCTCTCTCTCTCTCTCTCTCTCTCTCTCTCTCTCTCTCTCTCTCTCTCTCTCTCTCTCTCTCTCTCTCTCTCTCTCTCTCTCTCTCTCTCTCTCTCTCTCTCTCTCTCTCTCTCTCTCTCTCTCTCTCTCTCTCTCTCTCTCTCTCTCTCTCTCTCTCTCTCTCTCTCTCTCTCTCTCTCTCTCTCTCTCTCTCTCTCTCTCTCTCTCTCTCTCTCTCTGTCTCTCTGTCTCTCTTTCTCCTCTCTCTCTCTCTATGTCTCTCTCTCTCTCTCTCTCTCTCTCTCTCTCTATGTCTCTCTCTCTCTCATTCTCTCTCTCTTTCTTCCTCTCTTTTCTCTCTTCTTTTCCCTCCTATTTTATATTTATTTTCAACCTGTCAATTAAAGAGTGAGAGGGCAAGGAAGAGAAGAGAAAAGAGGGGGAGGGAGGGAGGGAGGGAGGGAGGGAGGGAGGGAGGGAGGGAGGGAGGGAGGAGATGGAGGAGAGACTAATTAGGCAACTGTGTAATTTTAATTAGCTGTTTTGATAATTAAACTAATTAGATCCCCTGTGTTTCCACAACGTGCCGTCAAGTCGACCGGCGGAGCTTCTTTTTTTCTATATCAAGGCTTCATAGTCTCTACTCCGCTGGTTAATTAGCCACTTTTGCATCAGAAAGCTTTATTGATAGGCTTAATTTGCAGTTGAAATGAGAAATCTGCTGTCAATAATTTGGATAATTGCCCGCTGTTTGATTGTGGAGAACAAAAGTAGCTGGTTATCCCTTTCCCTCCGCTCAGAACATCAGAGGATCCCAGGGGCCGGTGGTTTCCAGGATGCTTAGGCCTGCCTGATCTACATATCAGCAAATAAGCCTCCCTCCATCCCTCCTCTTCCTCCTCCACCATCCCTCCTCTTCCTCCATCCTCCCTCTTCCTCTTCCTCCTCCTCCACCCCTCCTCTTCCTCCTCTTCCATCCCTCCTCCTCCTCAATCCCTCCTCCCTCTTCCTCCTCCTCCATCCCTCCTCTTCCTCCTCCTCCATCCTTCCTCCTCCACCTCCTCCATCGCTCCATCCTGACCTGGCTAACTAGAAGAGAATCCAGAAAAGCCACAAGACTCCTGAACAGCTAATCAAATGACTAGCTGGACTATTTGCAGAGGGAGAGAGAGAGAGAGAGAGAGAGAGAGAGAGAGAGAGAGAGAGAGAGAGAGAGAGAGAAAGTTACTGCTTGTTTTGTAGTTAATTAGTGTCCTTGGAATTAAATGAGCAGCTCGTTGCATTATGCACCTCCAGCTCCTGCTCCGAGCTGCGTTGTGTGTGTGTGTGTGTGTGTGTGTGTGTGCTCCTTTGTGTGTTTGTGGATTGAATAATTGATTCTCTCCACTAATCAGAGAGGGACATAACAAGACAGTTTAATTAAATGGAGATCTAACCTGCACAACACTGGGAAAATATTTGCTCATTTACGGCTAATCAGGAATAACAGAGTGAATGAGAGAGAGGGGGAGAAGGAGGAAGAGAGAGAGGGGGAGAAGGAGGGAGAGAGAGAGAGGGGGAGAAGGAGGGAGAGAGAGAGAGGGGGAGAAGGAGGGAGAGAGAGAGAGGGGGAGAAGGAAAGAGAGAGAGAGAGGGGGAGAAGGAAGGAGAGAGAGAGAGAGAGAAGGAGGGAAGTAAAGAAATATTGGTGATAATATGCAGTAATTAGTGTGGATGTGTGTGTGGGGGGAGATAAGAGAAAACAGGTGGACAGTGTTGTTGTGGTAGGGGAGGATTGGTCAATAGGGACAGGGAAGGAGAGAAGCAAAGAGCTGCAAAGGCCTTGTGAAAATGGAGGACAGAGAAAGCATGGATATTAACACATTCTTTTTCACGTGTTGGCATAGTCAGTGTCTTTGGCAGCCATCTTGGTAAAGGGCATGTAATAGCAGAAGATAAAAAACGACTCTGTTGTGGTGAGATTAGGGAGGACAGAGGGTGAGATTGGTCAGTAGGGAGGACAGATGGTGAGATTGGTCAGTAGGGAGGACAGATGGTGAGATTGGTCAGTAGGGAGGACAGATGGTGAGATTGGTCAGTAGGGAGGACAGATGGGGAGATTGGTCAGTAGGGAGGACAGATGGTGAGATTGGTCAGTAGGGAGGACAGATGGGGAGATTGGTCAGTAGGGAGGACAGATGGTGAGATTGGTCAGTAGGGAGGACAGATGGTGAGATTGGTCAGTAGGGAGGACAGATGGTGAGATTGGTCAGTAGGGAGGACAGATGGGGAGATTGGTCAGTAGGGAGGACAGATGGTGAGATTGGTCAGTAAGGAGGACAGATCGTGAGATTGGCCCCGTCACAACAACTTCTGTCACAACAGCTCTGCGCTGCTCCGTGAAGCGCCAGAAGTATGAATGCCCTGACTTCTGCAGAGGCCATATCACTGTAAATGCTGCCCTGACTCCTGTAGAGGCCATATCACTGTAAATGCTGCCCTGACTCCTGCAGAGGCCATATCACTGTAAATGCTGCCCTGACTCCTGTAGAGGCCATATCACTGTAAATGCTGCCCTGACTCCTGTAGAGGCCATATCACTGTAAATGCTGCCCTGACTCCTGTAGAGGCCATATCACTGTAAATGCTGCACGGCCAATGCAGATGTCGGAATGACCACGCAGCGGCTTTAAGGCCCTCTGAAAATGGAGGGCAGAGTTAGTCAGCTATCAGTCAGTTAGCTGTGCCTGTATTGCGGTGTCTCTGGCAGCCATCTTAGCTGTATCTGCCTCTGGCCTGGAGGTGACTGGAGACTCGAGCCGCCCTGACCTTTATCTTATCTGTCCGGTGAGGAGAGCAGAGAGGACCAGAGGACCCTGGTACGCTGCCCCGTGGGCCCAGCTGAGGGACACTATCCTGGGCTAGAGATAACAGAGCTGCCCCTGAGCTGCGAGTCTCTGACCTCTACTCCATTCCCTCCCTTCTTCCCTCTCGTCATCTCATCCCTTCGTCTCTCCCTCCATCTCTCCCTCCATCTCTCCCTCCATCTCATCCCTCCATCTCATCCCTCCATCTCTCCCTCCATCTCATCCCTCCATCTCATCCCTCCATCTCATCCCTCCATCTCATCCCTCCGTCTCTCCCTCCATCTCATCCCTCTATCTCTCCCTCTATCTCTCCCTCCATCTCATCCCTCCATCTCTCCCTCCATCTCATCCCTCCATCTCATCCCTCCATCTCATCCCTCCATCTCATCCCTCCGTCTCTCCCTCCATCTCATCCCTCTATCTCTCCCTCCATCTCTCCCTCCATCTCTCCCTCCATCTCATCCCTCCATCTCATCCCTCCATCTCATCCCTCCGTCTCTCCCTCCATCTCATCCCTCTATCTCTCCCTCTATCTCTCCCTCCATCTCATCCCTCCATCTCTCCCTCCATCTCATCCCTCCATCTCATCCCTCCATCTCATCCCTCCGTCTCATCCCTCCGTCTCTCCCTCCATCTCATCCCTCCATCTCTCCCTCTATCTCTCCCTCCATCTCTCCCTCCATCTCATCCCTCCATCTCATCCCTCCATCTCATCCCTCCATCTCATCCCTCCGTCTCTCCCTCCATCTCATCCCTCTATCTCTCCCTCTATCTCTCCCTCCATCTCTCCCTCCATCTCATCCCTCCATCTCATCCCTCCATCTCATCCCTCCGTCTCTCCCTCCATCTCATCCCTCCATCTCTCCCTCCATCTCTCCCTCCATCTCATCACTCCGTCTCTCCCTCCATCTCATCCCTCCATCTCTCCCTCCATCTCTCCCTCCATCTCATCCCTCCATCTCATCCCTCCATCTCATCCCTCCATCTCATCCCTCCATCTCTCCCTCCATCTCTCCCTCCATCTCATCCCTCCGTCTCATCCCTCCATCTCATCCCTCCATCTCATCCCTCCATCTCATCCCTCCATCTCTCCCTCCATCTCATCCCTCCATCTCATCCCTCCATCTCATCCCTCCATCTCATCCCTCCATCTCATCCCTCCATCTCTCCCTCCATCTCATCCCTCCATCTCATCCCTCCATCTCATCCCTCCATCTCATCCCTCCATCTCTCCCTCCATCTCTCCCTCTATCTCACCTCTGAGGAGACGAGACCAGACAGGAGAGGACAGGTAGTGGAAGGGGAGGGATGTCTGGATGTTAACCCTTCACCATTATTACAGCATGTAAATATGTTGTGGAATTCACATTTTAATGTTTGAGAGCTTGTTGTGCTGTTGTACTCAAGCTGCTACCACCTTTATATGTCTTGAACAACATGAATGTTTCCTACCAACAAGCTGCTACCACCTTTAAATGTCTTGAACAACATGAATGTTTCCTACAAACAAGCTGCTACCACCTTTAGATGTCTTGAACAACATGAATGTTTCCTACCAACAAGCTGCTACCACCTTTAAATGTCTTGAACAACATGAATGTTTCCTACAAACAAGCTGCTACCACCTTTAGATGTCTTGAACAACATGAATGTTTCCTACCAACAAGCTGCTACCACCTTTAAATGTCTTGAACAACATGAATGTTTCCTACCAACAAGCTGCTACCACCTTTAAATGTCTTGAACAACATGAATGTTTCCTACAAACAAGCTGTAAGAATGAACCTCCTTTAGCAATGACTGGCTGTCCTTGTGATTTGTAGGCCAGCCAACCAGGAATAAACATTTCATGTTCAAGGCTAGAGGTTGTGGTACTCTCGTATCTTATCTAGCTCCAACCGTTGTAACAGTATGTTCTGGCATACAGTACAAATAAGATGTTGTAGCTACAGTGAGGGAAAAAAGTATTTGATCCCCTGCTGATTTTGTACGTTTGCCCACTGACAAAGAAATGATCAGTCTATAATTTTAATGGTAGGTTTATTTGAACAGTGAGAGACAGAATAACAACAACAAAAATCCAGAAAAACGCATGTCAAAAATGTTATAAATTGATTAGCATTTTAATGAGGGAAATAGGTTTTTGACCCCTCTGCAAAACATGACTTAGTACTTGGTGGCAAAACCCTTGTTGGCAATCACAGAGGTCAGACGTTTCTTGTAGTTGGCCACCAGGTTTGCACACATCTCAGGAGGGATTTTGTCCCACTCCTCTTTGCAGATCTTCTCCAAGTCATTAAGGTTTCGAGGCTGACGTTTGGCAACTCGAACCTTCAGCTCCCTCCACAGATTTCCTATGGGATTAAGGTCTGGAGACTGGCTAGGCCACTCCAGGACCTTAATGTGCTTCTTCTTGAGCCACTCCTTTGTTGCCTTGGCCGTGTGTTTTGGGTCATTGTCATGCTGGAACACCCATCCACGACCCATTTTATATGCCCTGGCTGAGGGAAGGAGGTTCTTACCCAAGATTTGATGGTACATGGCCCCGTCTCTCGTCCCTTTGATGCGGTGAAGTTGTCCTGTCCCCTTAGCAGAAAAACACCCCCAAAGCATAATGTTTCCACCTCCATGTTTGACGGTGGGGATGGTGTTCTTGGGGTCATAGGCAGCATTCCTCCTCCTTCAAACACGGCGAGTTGAGTTGATGCCAAAGAGCTCCATTTTGGTCTCATCTGACCACAACACTTTCACCCAGTTCTCCTCTGAATCATTCAGATGTTCATTGGCAAACTTCAGACGGGCCTGTATATGTGCTTTCTTGAGCAGGGGGACCTTGCGGGCACAGCAGGATTTCAGTCCTTCACGGCGTAGTGTGTTACCAATTGTTTTCTTGGTGACTATGGTCCCAGCTGCCTTGAGATCATTGACAAGATCCTCCCGTGTAGTGCTGGGCTGATTCCTCACTGTTCTCATGATCATTGCAACTCCACGAGGTGAGATCTTGCATGGAGCCCCAGGCCGAGGGAGATTGACAGTTCTTTTGTGTTTCTTCCATTTGCGAATAATCGCACCAACTGTTGTCACCTTCTCACCAAGCTGCTTGGCGATGGTCTTGTAGCCCATTCCAGCCTTGTGTAGGTCTACAATCTTGTCCCTGACATCCTTGGAGAGCCCGTTGGTCTTGGCCATGGTGGAGATTTTGGAATGATTGATTGATTGCTTCTGTGGACAGGTGTCTTTTATACAGGTAACAAGCTGAGATTAGGAGCACTCCCTTTAAGAGTGTGCTCCTAATCTCAGATCGTTACCTGTCTAAAAGACACCTTGTTAGGCCTACTGCTGCTAGGTAGCTCTCTCTCTGCTCTTCCCCTCCCCTCTGTTTGTCCTTGATTGCAGGAGTGAAGTCTGGTGTGCGGGAGTCAGGGTTCCAGCTGCAGCTCATTCACCATAATCACCTCAGCCCTTTAAGACCCGGTCAAACTTGCCACTCATCGTCAGATCATAGTCAAGACAACCATATATTTGGAACCTGACTCCTGCCTCCGCTTCACTCCTGCCACCACCATCCTGCTCTCCACTATCGGACCTCTCCTTTGGACTCCCCACGGACACTAGGACATTACGGTACCACACCTGCCCTGACCTGGATCTGTACCCTCACTGTAACCTGGACTTGCTCTTCCCCATTTATTGGAAACCTGGACTATTGAACATTATAATAAACCTGTTAAAACTTCTCTGGCTTGGTGTACTTGTCTGCATTTGGGTTCTATCCAGTTAAATCATAACAGTATGATCTGACCAACATGAACCCAGCAGACAGTAGCTCGGATACCACCCCAGAGTGCACTCAAATTTGGACTGCCATAGACAATCAGGGCATTTTACTTGGCCGACATGATACCCTGTTTAAGACGATTGCTGAGGACAGTCAGGTGCTGCTTAATCAGGTTCAATTACTCACCAATCAAGTGTCTGCCCTTACTACCCCTTCAGCCCAGATCAGAGAGCCTTTTGTTCCTGCTCCAGAGCGCTATGACGGGAACATGGGAACCTGTGGCGAAGTTTTTGACTCAATGCTCGTTAGTGTTTGAACAACAGCCCCTCACCTACGCCTCAGAAAGAGCCCGTATTGCCTACCTTATCAACTCTACTAGCGGTTCCGCTCGTGCCTGGGGATCCGCGGTCTGGGAGAGTCAGTCGGACATTTGCAACGTTTACGTGGCCTTCACCACGGAGATGAGGAAGGTTTTTGACCACCCCGTACGAGGCAAGGAGGCTGCGAAACGGTTGTTTTCTCTTCGGCAGGGGGTTCGTAGTGTGGCGGAGATGGCAGTGGAGTTTCGGACTTTAGCAGCAGTGAGTGGTTGGAATGACGAGGCATTACAAGGAGTGTTCATCAATGCTTTGTCTGAGACTTTAAAGGATGAATTGGTGTCATATGATGAATCGCCTACGCTGGATAATCTTATTTCACTCACTATCAGGTTGGATAATCGGATTCGGGAGCGCCGCCGGGAGAGGAGTGTCTGTCATCAACAAACTCCTCCCTGCATCTTCCCCTACGGAGAAAGCCGTGTCTTCCCGAGTCGATACGAGGAGCACTGAACCCGAAGCCATGGAGGTGGGTCGTGCACGGTTGTCCTCAGAGGAGCGTGCACGTCGTATTCAGGCTCGGGTCTGCCTGTATTGTGGAGAAGCTGGTCATTTCGTTCCTTCCTGCCCAGTTCGTCCGGGAAAAGGCCCGGCTCATCATTAATGGGAGAAGTTTTGGTGAGCCGAGCAGCGGATTCTTCCTCTTCTCCCCGCATTCTGCTCCAGGCATCCCTCCAGTGGCAGTCTCAGAATTTCTCGGTTAGTGCGCTGATTGACTCTGGTGCCGACGAAAGCTTTTTGGATAGAGAGTGGGCTCAACAGATGGATTTGGAGACTGTTCCTATGGACTGTCCGCTGCAGGCTAAGGGTCTAAATGGACAATTGTTGACCCGTATTACCCATCAGACTGTTCCTGTGTGTCTTAGAGTGTCGGGAAATCATCAGGAGAACATTCAATTCCATATTATCGACTGCCCACAGACCCCCCTGGTCCTTGGTATCCCCTGGCTCATAAGACACAATCCACACATTGATTGGGTGACAGGTAGCATTGTTTCATGGAGCACTTTTTGTCATGTGAATTGTTTGTGTTCTGCTCAGACTCCTGCCAGTACTGTGCCTCAACCTCCACTGGAGTCCATGGATCTTTCTGCTGTTCCTGACGCGTATCATGACCTGGCATCCGTTTTCTGCAAACACAGAGCTACTTCTCTTCCTCCTCACCGGCCTTATGACTGCGCCATTGACCTCCAGCCAGGAGCCCCGCTCCCCAGCAGTCGCCTGTACAATCTCTCCCGGCCGGAGACGGAGGCTATGGAGAACTACATTCGGGACTCCTTGGCGGCAGGTATTATGCGTCCTTCCTCGTCACCTGTAGGAGCAGGATTCTTTTTGTTGCTAAGAAGGATAAGACCCTCAGACCCTGTATTGATTACCGTGGACTTAACAATATCACCATTAAGAACAAGTATTCTCTGCCTTTGATTAATTCTGCTTTTCCCCTCCTTCATGGTGCTACCATCTTTACGAAACTTGATCTACGAAATGCGTATCACCTGGTGCGCATTCGTAAAGGTGATGAATGGAAGACTGCCTTCAACACACCCTTGGGACATTTTGAGTATCTGGTCATGCCTTTTGGTTTGTCTAATGCCCCTGCTGTTTTTCAGGCACTCGTGAATGATGTCCTTCGGGACATGTTGAATCGTTTTGTTTTTGTCTATCTGGATGATATCCTGATTTTCTCAGAGTCCTCCCAGGAACATGAACTACATGTGCGCCAGGTGTTGCAAAGGTTGTTGGAGAACAAACTATTTGTGAAGATGGAGAAATGTGAATTTCATGTGTCTGAGACCTCTTTTTTGGGTTACATAATCGCTCAGGGGGAGTTGCGGATGGACCCAGCTAAGATCTCTGCAGTCACGGACTGGCCAGCCCCCTCCACCCGCAAAACAACTTCAACGATTCCTGGGGTTTGCGAACTTCTACAGGAGGTTCATCAAGGACTACAGCCGCATTGCGGCACCACTCACCGCTCTCACCTCCATCTCACTACCGTTCGCTTGGAATGAAGGGGCCGAATCAGCGTTCGAAGAACTGAAACATCGCTTCGCCTCGGCTCCCATTCTGATGCAGCCGGACCCAGACCGCCAGTTTGTCGTGGAGGTGGATGCATCCGACACTGGGGTAGGTGCGGTTTTGTCACAACGTTTTCCTGAAGATAACAAACTGCATCCCTGTGCTTTTCTTTCACGGAAGCTTTCTCAGGCAGAGAGGAATTATGATGTTGGCAATCGTGAACTGCTCGCCGTTAAGCTGGCTCTCGAGGAGTGGCGGCATTGGTTGGAGGGGGGCGGAACAACCCTTCATCGTTTGGACGGATCACAAGAATCTGGCATACATCCAGTCAGCTAAGCAGCTCAATCCCCGTCAAGCCAGGTGGGCACTATTTTTTGGGAGATTCAATTTTTCTCTGTCTTACCGTCCTGGGTCACGCAACGTCAAGCCTGACGCCCTGTCTCGTGTTCATTCTGCTGTTGATACTGGTAGTAACCCTGAACCCATCTTGCCTCCTACCTGCAGTATTGCGGCCATTACATGTGACATCGAAGGGATTGTTAGACAGGCTCAACATCATCAAGCTGACCCTGGGAGCGGTCCTCCTAACCGGTTGTTTGTCCCTGAGTCTGTTCGCTCCCAGGTACTTCAGTGGGCTCACTCGTCTCCCCTTACCTGTCACCCTGGAGTTACTCGGACCCTTGACTTTGTGCGACGGAAGTTCTGGTGGCCCAGGATGGAGGCGGACACTCGAGCCTTCATTGCTGCTTGTACGGTCTGTGCACGAAATAAGAACTCCACCCAGGCCAGCGCTGGTCATCTACGACCTCTGCCAATACCCAGTCGGCCCTGGTCCCACATTGCTTTGGATTTTGTCACTGGACTTCCCCCCTCGTCTGGAAAGACTGTCATTCTTACTGTGATTGATCGTTTTTCTAAGTTTGCTCATTTTTTGGCCCTACCTAAACTGCCCACTGCCAGAGAGACGGCTGATATTTTGGTTGAACATGTGTTCCGCTCTCATGGTCTGCCCACTGATATTGTCTCCGACAGGGGTCCCCAGTTTGTCTCCCAGGTATGGAAAGCTTTCTGTAAAGCTTTGGGCATCACATCCAGCCTGTCCTCTGGATATCACCCCCAGACCAACGGGCAAGCCGAGAGAGCGAACCAGGAGATGGAGACCGCTCTCCGCTGTGTCACAGGGTCTAACCCCTGGGTCTTGGAGCTCCATGCTCCCCTGGGTGGAATATGCTCATAACACCTTGACTAACGCTTCCTCTGGTTTGTCTCCCTTTCTGTGTGCTCTGGGTTATCAACCTCCCCTGTTCCCTTCTCAAGAGAGGGAACTGGCGGTACCCTCGGTGCAGTCCCACATGCGCCGCTGCTTCAAGGTCTGGAGGAAGGCCAGGGTAGCTCTGTCCCGAGCTTCGTCATACATGCAGAGGCAAGCCAACCGTCACCGGTCCCAGGCTCCCGGTTACTCTCCTGGTCAAGAGGTATGGCTTAAGTCACGTGATCTTCCATTGAAAGTAGAATCTAAGAAGATGGCGCCGCGTTTTATAGGACCGTTCAAGATACTGTCTATTGTTAACCCCTGCGCGGTTAAGCTACAGCTTCCTGCCTCCCTACGGGTTCATTCCACTTTTCACGTATCCCAGATCAAGCCTGTGTCTGTCAGCCCTCTGTGCCCGCCCTCTCGTCCCCCTCCTCCGCCCCGGATCGTGGGTGGGGGTCCTGTCTACACTGTCCGGCGACTTCTGGATGTTCGCCGCCGGGGTCGTGGTTTCCATTACCTGGTGGATTGGGAGGGTTATGGTCCTGAGGAACGTTCCTGGGTGCCCAGGAGCTTCATTGTGGATCCTGCTCTGGTCCGTGAATTTCATCGGTTACATCCCGATAAACCCTGTCGGCCGCCAGGTGGCGTCCGTAGAGGGGGGGGTACTGTTAGGCCTACTGCTGCTAGGTAGCTCTCTCTCTGCTCTTCCCCTCCCCTCTGTTTGTCCTTGATTGCAGGAGTGAAGTCTGGTGTGCGGGAGTCAGGGTTCCAGCTGCAGCTCATTCACCATAATCACCTCAGCCCTTTAAGACCCGGTCAAACTTGCCACTCATCGTCAGATCATAGTCAAGACAACCATATATTTGGAACCTGACTCCTGCCTCCGCTTCACTCCTGCCACCACCATCCTGCTCTCCACTATCGGACCTCTCCTTTGGACTCCCCACGGACACTAGGACATTACGGTACCACACCTGCCCTGACCTGGATCTGTACCCTCACTGTAACCTGGACTTGCTCTTCCCCATTTATTGGAAACCTGGACTATTGAACATTATA
>NW_025535442.1:45000-55000 GCF_020615455.1 Coregonus clupeaformis | reverse complement strand
TTGGTCAGGAAGGACAGTAACTTGGTCCGGAAGGACAATAACTTGGTCAGGAAGGACAGTAACTTGGTCAGGAAGTACAGTAACTTGGTCAGGAAGAACAGTAACCTGGTCAGGAAGGACAGTAACTTGGTCAGGAAGGACAGTAACTTGGTCAGGAAGGACAGTAACTTGGTCCGGAAGGACAATAACTTGGTCAGGAAGGACAGTAACTTGGTCAGGAAGTACAGTAACTTGGTCAGGAAGAACAGTAACCTGGTCAGGAAGGACAGTAACTTGGTCAGGAAACACAGTAACTTGGTGAGGAAGGACAGTAACTTGGTCAGGAAGGACAGTAACTTGGTCAGGAAGGACAGTAACTTGGTCAGGAAGGACAGTAACTTGGTCAGGAAGGACAGTAACTTGGTCTGGAAGGACAGTAACTTGGTCAGGAAAGGACAGTAACTTGGTCAGGAAGGACAGTAACTTGGTCAGGAAGGACAGTAACTTGGTCAGAAAGGACAGTAACCTGGTCAGGAAGGACAGTAACTTGGTCAGGAACTTGAGAAGTTGATGAATTGTTATCACCAGTATCATAATGACCAACTAGACAAGTCATCATTATTATCAACACCACAACTATAGAGCCTGAAACCTGGGGACAACTATTCATTTCCTCTCCTCCTGCACCTCTCTGTCCATCTCCTCTCCTCTCCACCTCTCCTTTAGTTCATCTGTCCATCTCCAACTCTCATTTAGTTCATCTGTCCATCTCCTCTCCTCTCCTCTCCACCTCTCCTTTAGTTCATCTGTCCATCTCCTCTCCACGTCTCCTTTAGTTAAACTGTCCATCTCCTCTCCTCTCCACCTCTCCTTTAGCTCATCTGTCCATCTCCTCTCCTCCTCCACCACTCCTTTAGTTCATCTGTCCATCTCCTCTCCACCTCTCCTTTAGTTCATCTGTCCATCTCCTCTCCTCCTCCACCACTCCTTTAGTTCATCTGTCCATCTCCTCTCCACCTCAACTTTAGTTAATCTGTCCATCTCCTCTCCTCCTCCACCTCTCTTTTAGTTCATCTGTCCATCTCCTCTCCTCCTCCAACTCTCATTTAGTTCATCTGTCCTTCTCCTCTCCTATCCACCTCTCCTTTAGTTGATCTGTCCATCTCCTCTCCTCTCCACCTCTCCTTTCGTTGATCTATCTATCTCCTCTCCTCCTCCACCTCTCCTTTAGGTCATCTGTCCATCTCCTCTCCTCCTCCACCTCTCCTTTAGGTCATCTGTCCATCTCCTCTCCTCCTCCACCTCTCCTTTAGTTCATCTGTCCATCTCCTCTCCTCCTCCACCTCTCCTTTAGTTCATCTGTCCATCTCCCCTCCACCTCTCCTTTAGTTCATCTGTCCATCTCCTCTATTCCACCACCTCTCCTTTAGTTCATCTGTCCATCTCCTCTCCACCACTCCTTTAGTTAATCTGTCCATCTCCTCTCCACCTCTCATTTAGTTCATCTGTCCATCTCCTCTCCTCCTCCACCTCTCTTTTAGTTCATTTGTCCATCTCCTCTCCACCTCCACTGCTCCTTCAGTTCATCTGTCCATCTCCTCTCCTCTCCACGACTCCTTTAGTTCATCTGTCCATCTCCTCTCCACCTCCACCTCTCCTTTAGTTCATCTGTCCATCTCCTCTCCTCCTCCACCTCTCCTTTAGTTCATCTGTCCATCTCCTCTCCTCTCCACCTCTCCTTTAGTTCATCTGTCCATCTCCTCTCTTCATCCACCTCTCCTTTAGTTCATCTGTCCATCTCCTCTCCTCCCCACCTCTCATTTAGTTCATCTGTGCATATCCTCTCTTCCTCCACCTCTCCTTTATTTGATCTGTCCATCTCCTCTCCTCCTCCACTTCTCCTTTAGTTCATCTGTCCATCTCCTCTCCTCTCCACCTCTCCTTTAGTTCATCTGTTCATCTCCTCTCCTCTCCACCTCTCATTTAGTTCATCTGTCCATCTCCTCTCCTCTCCACTTCTCCTTTAGTTCATCTGTCCATCTCCTCTCCTCCTCCACTTCTCCTTTAGTTGATCTGTCCATCTCCTCTCCTCCTCCACCTCTCCATTAGTTCATCTGTCCATCTCCTCTCCTCTCCACCTCTCCTTTAGTTCATCTGTCCATCTCCTCTCCTCTCCACCTCTCATTTAGTTCATCTGTCCATCTCCTCTCCTCTCCACTTCTCCTTTAGTTCATCTGTCCATCTCCTCTCCTCCTCCACCTCTCCTTTAGTTGATCTGTCCATCTCCTCTCCTCCTCCTCCACCTCTCATTTAGTTAATCTGTCCATCTCCTCTCCTCTCCACCACTCCTTTAGTTCATCTGTCCATCTCCTCTCCTCTCCACCTCTCATTTAGTTCATCTGTCCATCTCCTCTCCTCCTCCACCTCTCCTTTAGTTCATATGTCCATCTCCTCTCCTCCTTCACCTCTCATTTAGTTCATTTGTCCATCTCCTCTCTTCCTCCACCTCTCCTTAAGTTCATCTGTCCATCTCCCCTCCACCTCTCCTTTAGTTCATCTGTCCATCTCCTCTATTCCACCACCTCTCCTTTAGTTCATCTGTCCATCTCCTCTCCACCTCTCCTTTAGCTCATCTGTCCATCTCCTCTCCACCTCTCCTTTAGTTCATCTGTTAATCTCCTCTCCTCTCCACCTCTCATTTAGTTCATCTGTCCATCTCCTCTCCTCTCCACCTCTCATTTAGTTCATCTGTCCATCTCCTCTCCTCCTCCACCTCTCTTTTAGTTCATTTGTCCATCTCCTCTCCACCTCCACTGCTCCTTCAGTTCATCTGTCCATCTCCTCTCCTCTCCACCACTCCTTTAGTTCATCTGTCCATCTCCTCTCCACCTCCACCTCTCCTTTAGTTCATCTGTCCATCTCCTCTCTTCATCCACCTCTCCTTTAGTTCATCTGTCCATCTCCTCTCCTCTCCACCTCTCATTTAGTTCATTTGTCCATCTCCTCTCCTCTCCACTTCTCCTTTAGTTCATCTGTCCATCTCCTCTCCTCCTCCACTTCTCCTTTAGTTGATCTGTCCATCTCCTCTCCTCCTCCACCTCTCCTTTAGTTCATCTGTCCATCTCCTCTCCTCTCCACCTCTCCTTTAGTTCATCTGTCCATCTCCTCTCCTCTCCACCTCTCATTTAGTTCATCTGTCCATCTCCTCTCCTCTCCACTTCTCCTTTAGTTCATCTGTCCATCTCCTCTCCTCCTCCACCTCTCCTTTAGTTGATCTGTCCATCTCCTCTCCTCCTCCTCCACCTCTCATTTAGTTAATCTGTCCATCTCTTCTCCTCTCCACCACTCCTTTAGTTCATCTGTCCATCTCCTCTCCTCTCCACCTCTCATTTAGTTCATCTGTCCATCTCCTCTCCTCCTCCACCTCTCCTTTAGTTCATCTGTCCATCTCCTCTCCTCCTCCACCTCTACTTTAGTTTATCTGTCCATCTCCCCTCCACCTCTCCTTTAGTTAATCTGTCCATCTCCTCTCCTCTCTACCAATCCTTTAGTTCATCTGTCCATCTCCTCTCCTCTCCACCTCTCATTTAGTTCATCTGTCCATCTCCTCTCCTCTCCACCTCTCCTTTAGTTCATCTGTCCATCTCCTCTCCTCTCTACCTCTCATTTAGTTCATCTGTCCATCTCCTCTCCTCCTCCACCTCTCCTTTAGTTGATCTGTCCATCTCCTCTCCTCCTCCACCTCTCCTTTAGTTCATCTGTCCATCTCCTCTCCTCTCCACCTCTCCTTTAGTTCATCTGTCCATCTCCTCTCCTCTCCACCTCTCATTTAGTTCATCTGTCCATCTCCTCTCCTCTCCACTTCTCCTTTAGTTCATCTGTCCATCTCCTCTCCTCCTCCACCTCTCTTTTAGTTGATCTGTCCATCTCCTCTCCTCCTCCACCTCTCCTTTAGTTAATCTGTCCATCTCCTCTCCTCTCCACCACTCCTTTAGTTCATCTGTCCACCTCCTCTCCTCTCCACCTCTCATTTAGTTCATCTGTCCATCTCCTCTCCTCCTCCACCTCTCCTTTAGTTCATCTGTCCATCTCCTCTCCTCCTCCACCTCTACTTTAGTTAATCTGTCCATCTCCCCTCCACCTTTCCTTTAGTTAATCTGTCCATCTCCTCTCCTCTCCACCACTCCTTTAGTTAATCTGTCCATCTCCTCTCCTCTCCACCTCTCATTTAGTTAATCTGTCCATCTCCTCTCCTCTCCACCTCTCCTTTAGTTCATCTGTCCATCTCCTCTCCTCTCCTCTCCACCGCTCCTTTAGTTCATCTGTCCATCTCCATTCCACCTCTCCTTTAGTTCATCTGTCCATCTCCTCTCCTCTCCACCACTCCTTTAGTTCATCTGTCCATCTCCTCTCCTCTCCTCTCCACCGCTCCTTTAGTTCATCTGTCCATCTCCCCTCCACCACTCCTTTAGTTCATCTGTCCATCTCCTCTCCTCTCCACGACTCCTTTAGTTCATCTGTCCATCTCCTCTCCTCCTCCACCTCTCCTTTAGTTCATCTGTCCATCTCCTCTCCTCCTCCACCTCTCCTTTAGTTCATCTGTCCATCTCCTCTCCTCCTCCACCTCTCCTTTAGTTAATCTGTCCATCTCCTCTCAACCTCTCCTTTAGTCCACTTCTCCTTTAGTTCATCTGTCCATCTCCTCTCCACCTCCACTTCTCCTTTAGTTCAACTGTCCATCTCCTCTCCACCTCCACTTCTCCTTTAGTTCATCTGTCCATCTCCTCTCCTCCTCCACCTCTCCAGCCCAATCCATTCTCAAAATCACTCCTCAAGACCTTTGTGAGAAGATACCTTTGAGAGAAAAGACCTTTGAGAGAAAATACCTTTTGAGAGAAAAGGCCTTTGAAAGAAAGGACTATAAAATTGTAGACTGAAACAAGAATAGAAAGAAAGAGGGCCTAAAAAAGTATTTGTAAGTTGTAAGATACGCGGAGCTGTGTTTGTGGTGAGAGAGAAGGGGGTGGGGGGGTGAGAGAGAAAGAGAGCGAGATAAAGAGATAGAGAAAGAGAGAGAGAGAGAGAGAGAGAGAGAGAGAGAGAGAGAGTATAGAGACAGAGAAAGAGAGAGAGAGAGAGAGAGAGAGAGAGAGAGAGAGAGAGAGACAGAGAGAGAGAGAGAGAGAGAGAGACAGAGAGAGAGAGAGAGAGAGAGAGAGAGAGAGAGAGAGAGAGAGAGAGAGAGAGAGAGAGAGAGAGAGAGAGAGAGAGAGAGAGAGAGAGACAGAGAGAGAGAGAGAGAGAGAGAGAGAGAGAGAGAAATAGAGAGGCGTAGATACAGTGAAAGTGATAGATGTATAGTACCAGCCAGGAAGTCAGGAGCAGTAACAGGGTAGAGAACAGTCTATAATGAGCCCCAGTTTCATTAGCGTAGAGGACTCCCTAACTCTCTAACCCCCCCAGAGGACCAGGTCTATTCCCCCAGAGGACCAGGTCTATTCCCCCAGCACCCATTCTCCTTCCTAACAAGCTCCTGGTCCACTCACGGCCCCTCTGAGATTTGGCCCAGCGTCTACCTGGTTTGTGGAGCCCAGCCCCCCACTGGAAGCGTTGTAGATTAGAGGAGGTTCTGCCCCAGATTAACGTGGTCTGCAGGGGCCTGGTGAAAGACTCCTCTGACTCCGTTTGGTTGTGTTTGTCAAAACAAGGCCCAGGGACTCTGCAGTAAACAAGACATTAGGAGGGCGGAGAAGAGAGGAGAGGTCGGAGAGCAGCGATTACATTTTTGAAAAATGTTTTTAAAAAACGTATAATGAGGGAAATTTGACCAAATGTACGTGCTTTGTGCACTTTGATCATACTGACAGGCTTTCTGTTAATTTCACTTCATTGTTGAAATAACATGATTTTAACATAACAGCATTACAACATTACTAGCATTACAATACAGCACAGCTCTCTACATGTAACTCATATTCGCAACCTGCAGTTCCCCGACAGAGACAGTAACACGCACAGTAAATACTGTTATTATTCTAACTTCGCCGTGAATAATTCAGGTAATTGCGGTACATACAGTCAATATTGCTGTGAGGGTAAGGAAAAAGAAGCGTCCAGACTGAATCTGCTGTGTGAGGGCCTGCATAGCCAGCTACCTTCTCAACATTCTCTCCCCACCTCCCTTTAAGGAAAGCAGACATACTAATCGCTAAGAAATGTCCTCTCTTCCCTACCTGCGGCCCAGTCAGCACATAAATGAAAAGGAATTAAGCAGAAATGCCTGCCTGCCTGCCTGCCTGCCTGCCTGCCTGCCTCCCTGCCTCCCTGCCTCCCTCCCTCCCTCCCTCCCTCCCTCCCTCCCTCCCTGCCTGCATTACTGCCTCCCTCCCTCCCTCCCTCCCTCCCTCCCTCCCTCCCTCCCTCCCTCCC
Organism: Coregonus clupeaformis; assembly: GCF_020615455.1. Classification (NCBI taxonomy): domain Eukaryota; kingdom Metazoa; phylum Chordata; class Actinopteri; order Salmoniformes; family Salmonidae; genus Coregonus; species Coregonus clupeaformis. The sequence continues at coordinate 48,592 of NW_025535442.1, read as the reverse complement.
TCCCTCCTTCCTATCTCCCTCCCTGCCTGCATTACTGCCTCCCTCCCTATCTCCCTCTCTCCCTCCCTCCCCCCTCCCTCGCTGCCTCCCTGCCTCCCTGCCCCCTCCCTCCCTGCCTCCCTGCCTCCCTGCCTCTCTAACCCCTGCCTCCCTGTCACCCTCCCTCGCTGCCCCCCTCCCTCCCTGCCCCCCTCCCTCCCTATCTCCCTCCCTCCCTCCCTCCCTCCCTGCCTCCCTGTCCCCCTCCCTCCCTGCCTCCCTGCCTCCCTGTCCCCCTCCCTCCCTGCCTCCCTGCCTCCCTCCCTGCCTCCCTCCCTGCCTCCCTCCCTGCCCCCCTCCCTCCCTATCTCCCTCCCTGCCTCCCTGTCTCCCTGCCTCCCTGCCTCCCTGCCTCCCTGCCTCCCTGCCTCCATGCCTCCCTGCCTCCCTATCTCCCTCCCTGCCTCCCTGCCTCCCTGCCTCCCTGCCTCCCTGCCTCCATGCCTCCCTGCCTCCCTCCCTCCCTGCCTCCCTGCCTCCCTGCCTCCCTGCCTCCATGCCTCCCTGCCTCCCTATCTCCCTCCCTGCCTCCCTCCCTCCCTGCCTCCCTCCCTCCCTCCCTCCCTCCCTCCCTATCTCCCTCCCTGCCTTACCGTCTGCACCAGAACTCAGTGTGTTACTGTATATCATTAGCGGGAGCAAATTAAACATTAGCTCTTCGACAGCCTAGCGCTAGTTTCGGCTAATTGCTAATCAGCAGTAAAAGTTGCCTGGCACGGAATATTGCTTACCATAAGCTAAAGGTAATTTGCTTCTGAAGACGACGGTAGCTGGGAGCAAGGCCGTACTGCTAGTGTGTGTGTGTGTGTGTGTGTTCACGTCTGTGTGCAAGCGTGATTGTCTGTGTGTGCATATGTGTGTATCTATGCATATGTGTGTGTGTGTGTGTGTGTGCACAAGTGAAATCCAAACGTGTGAGTGTGTGTTGTCTGTTGTCCAGAGTCCATAGCTAATTACCAGCGCCGTGGGGTGATGACAGTCAGTCAATGGAGATTAAGAACCAGGTCAGGAAATGGAAATCCACAATAATGCTGGAATGAGCTAGAAGTGTTTCTGTCTGCTTTTCTTTAACTCCTTCTCTCTCTCTCTCTTCATTACTGAAAAGGATGGAGGGATGGAGGGAAAGAGGGATGGGATTCTGGCATGGTTAATGAAGTAAGTCTCTGGCATGGTAACACACAGCATGGTTAATGAAGTAAGTCTCCGGCAGGGCAACACACAGCATGGTTAATGAAGTAAGTCTCTGGCAGGGCATCACACAGCATGGTTAATGAAGTAAGTCTCTGTCAGGGCAACACACAGCATGGTTAATGAAGTAAGTATCTTGCAGGGCAACACACAATATGGTTAATAAAGTAAGTATCTGGCAGTGCAACACACAGCATGGTTGATGAAGTAAGTCTCTGGCAGGGCAACACACAGCATGGATAATGAAGTAAGTCTCTGGCAGGGCAACACACAGCATGGTTAATGAAGTAAGTCTCCAGCGGGGCAACACACAGCATGGTTAATGAAGTAAGTCTCCGGCAGGGCAACACAAAGCATGGTTAATGAAGTAAGTATCTTGCAGGGCAACACACAGTATGGTTAATGAAGTAAGTATATGGCAGTGCAACACACAGCATGGTTGATGAAGTAAGTCTCTGGCAGGGCAACACACAGCATCGTGTGGAGGTATGTACTTTGTGTTGTAGCTTAGGTACATCCTGGTGGTTGGCAGTACGTATCCTTTCTCAACATCTTACTGCTGCTGTTGGTCGATAAGCTCTGCAGTGCATCCTAAACTCTGTACAGTTTGTTAAACGGAAACCCTTTTACATTATTAGGGATTCAATATGTAATTCCACGGTTGCTTAACGATTCCAAGCTATAGTAAGCCGGAGATACTTTTAGATTGTTCTGATGTGACGACAGTCTTGCGAGCCCAACGTTGCGACTGTTGACAGAGACAATTCTGTGTCCTGGCTGGTCCAGCTGTTAAAACCACTGACCATGGTGCAGCCTAGACTCCCAGAGTCGGCATGGTTTCGACCCCCTGCCGACCCCCTGCCCTTCTGACTCAAGATCTCTCCTGTCCCCTCTTCACTGTCCTACCTCAACAAAATGAAAAGAAAGAAAGTAAGATAACAATGTTCTAACCAATGAGCTGAACGGGGTCTGTACAGAGATGTGTTCTGTGGTAAACAGGTAGCAGCCCTCCCGGCTGAATGGGGTCTGTACAGAGATGTGTTCTGTGGTAAACAGGTAGCAGCATCTTTCTAATGCTGTCCTCCTCAGTGTCATCTGTCCTTCAATCTCAGCCTGGCTGAGGGCTATAACCCAGACGGGGTCACAATCAGAGGCCACAGTTATCATAATGAACTATCTCCTATCAGATTGGTTTTCAGTCCCACATTCAGTATTGTTTTGCCACCCTTGCAGTGTATGTGTTCATTTGATTTACTGGAGGTTTGTTTCTGTGTGTGATTTCTATACTCCTGGAACACGTGTCTCTCATCTAGCCTTGATTAAAGTCCAACATAGCTGGAAACCAAACATGTTTAAACAGTGGGGTTTGGTTTGGTGTGGGGAGGGGAGGAGGAGGAGGAGGAGGAGGAGGAGGAGGTGGAGGAGGAGGAGGAGGAGGTGGAGGAGGAGGAGGAGGAGGAGGAGGAGGAGGAGGAGGAGGAGGAGGTGTGTGTCTCTATGGTTCCCAGGCATCAGAAGCCCCTGTCTGTCCGTCCATCCCTCTGTAGAATGAATCCCCCAGTCAGATCAATATGTCGTTATAGATCTTAATCATGTGCAGCGTATAAATCCCCCAAAAAACCATATCACTTATATAGAGAAAGATTGCTGGGACCTGGCCTCAACCCAACCCAACCCCGAGCCCCGGCCTCCAAATCCTGGCCCTCGGCCGTCTCCCTCCTCCTGCCTGGATAGTGATCTGTAGATTTTGTCCGGATCATAGGAGCCGCGCCCAGCCTGGGCTGATAACAGATTAATGACCACTCAGGGGGAGACACGTCTCAGGCAGGCTGGGGGAGAGTGTCTCTCTCTGTCTCTCTCTCTCTCAAAGAGAGACAGAGAGAGAGAGAGAAATATAATTTGGCCTGGGATCTGCCATAATTATGACCTGTAAGACACGAAGCAGCTCTCTGCTCTCTGCTCTCAGGTCAGTAGATTAAATAACAGAGGTGCTAGAGAGAGAGAGAGAGGCACTAACTACATCACAGAGCAGAGAGAGAGAGAGAGAGCGAGAGAGAGAGAGAGAGAGAGAGAGAGAGAGAGAGAGAGAGAGAGAGAGAGAGAGAGAGAGAGACTAACCTCTCTGCTCTGTAATGTAAAGTCTATCTCTCTCTCTTCTCTCTGCTTTGTAATGTAGTTAGTACCTCTCTCTCTCTTCTCTCTGCTCTGTAATGTAGTTAGTACCTCTCTCTCTCTTATCTCTCTCTGTAATGTAGTTAGTACCTCTCTCTCTTCTCTCTGCTCTGTAATGTAGTTAGTACCTCTCTCTCTTCTCTCTGCTCTGTAATGTAGTTAGTACCGCTCTCTCTCTCTTCTCTCTGCTTTG
>NW_025535442.1:17500-42500 GCF_020615455.1 Coregonus clupeaformis | reverse complement strand
TACAAAGCAGAGAGAGAGAGAGAGAGAGAGAGAGAGAGAGAGAGAGAGAGAGAGAGAGAGAGAGAGAGAGAGAGAGAGAGAGAGAGAGAGAGAGAGAGAGAGAGGAGAGAGAGAGAGAGACAGAGAGGGGGGGAACTAACTACATCACAGAGCAGAGAGAGAGAGAGAGAATGGTGTCATTCTTTTATCATCAGATCAGGTTCTACAGGAGGCCTGGAAACACCACATGTACTGGAATACAGGCCTGATAGTCCAGATGTAATCCTTATTTGCAAAGTGTTTGATATTCATTGTTATTCCCATGTAGAACTGCCGACATGGAAAGCAAACATTAAATATGTATCGTCTCATATCTAAACCAATTATCAGGATAGTCTCGATCGGTCATCATAGCAACTTGGGAGTCGTAGCCTTAATTGAGATGATCATCACAGCCCAAAGATCGTCTCTCCTCTCCCTTGAAAATACACGGAGAAAACACTCTGAAAACAGTTCTAATCACAGGAGGTTGGTGTTACCTTAATTAGGGAGGACAGGCTGGTGGTAACGGCTGGAGTGGAATACGTGGATTGGTATCCAATCCATCAGACATGGGTTCCATGTGTTTATTGCCATTCTATTCGCTCCTTTCCAGCCATTATTATGAGCCGTCCTCCCCTCAGCAGCCTCCGCTGGTTCTAATAGCTGGTTGAAAGCGTTTCATGATTTGCTTTCTGTGTCCTTCCTTCAGGTAACTAGAGGAGTCGAGATGAATCACTGATCTAGCATCAGGTTATTGACTGGGCTTTGTGGTCCTGGAGGTTAAAACAGTAAGTATATTGGCATTCTCCTGGTGTGGCACTTTGCTGCCGACGATTAATGCAATTAAAGACAACAGGAAGTCATCTGATATGCACGTCTCCTCGACAGTAATATCCAATCAGGAACGAGCGTTTGATGTATGACATCACCTCTCCTTCCCCCTTTAAAAAAAAAAAAATAACTGAAAAACAGTCTGATGTGAATAAGGAAACCAAACTACAGATACAAATATGGATATGTTCAATGTATCTTCCCCTCCCGTTGCTGTCTGGTTTCTCAACCTGGTCTCAGATCATTTCTTATTGTTCTGTGCTTATATATGAGACATTTCATTCAGTAGGATGTTGTTACGTTTCGTCTGGTTTCTCAACCTGGTCTCAGATCATTTCTTATTGTTCTGTGCTTATATATGAGACATTTCATTCAGTAGGATGTGTTACGTTTCGTACGGTACTTATTCATTTCCTGAATGTCCATCACCAATTTCATATGATATGTTACACATTTCCCAAAAACGTACAATATGTTACGGATTTTTATAAACGTACGATATGTTACGAATTCGAGCTAGCTGGCTAAAGTTGGCCAGGATATGGGTTAGGGTTAGGAGTTAGGGTTAAGGTTAGGGTTAAGTTTAGGAGTTAGGGTAAAGGGTTAAGGTTAGGGTTAAGTTTAGGAGTTAGGTTAAAGGGTTAAGGTTAGGGTTAAGTTTAGAAGTTAGGTTAAAGGGTTTATGTCTGGTTTCTAGCTCTACCCTCCTCCCCACCTCCCATACCTGTCTATGTCTGGTTTCTAGCTCTATCCTCCTCTCCACCTCCCATACCTGTCTATGTCTGGTTTCTAGCTCTATCCTCCTCTCCACCTCCCATACCTGTCTATGTCTGGTTTCTAGCTCTATCCTCCTCTCCACCTCCCATACCTGTCTATGTCTGGTTTCTAGCTCTATCCTCTCCACCTCCCATACCTGTCTATGTCTGGTTTCTAGCTCTATCCTCCTCTCCACCTCCCATACCTGTCTATGTCTGGTTTCTAGCTCTATCCTCCCCACCTCCCATACCTGTCTATGTCTGGTTTCTAGCTCTATCCTCCTCTCCACCTCCCATACCTGTCTATGTCTGGTTTCTAGCTCTATCCTCCTCCCCACCTCCCATACCTGTCTATGTCTGGTTTCTAGCTCTATCCTCTCCACCTCCCATACCTGTCTATGTCTGGTTTCTAGCTCTATCCTCCTCTCCACCTCCCATACCTGTCTATGTCTGGTTTCTAGCTCTATCCTCCTCCCCACCTCCCCACCTCCCATACCTGTCTATGTCTGGTTTCTAGCTCTATCCTCTCCACCTCCCATACCTGTCTATGTCTGGTTTCTAGCTCTATCCTCTCCACCTCCCATACCTGTCTATGTCTGGTTTCTAGCTCTATCCTCCTCCCCACCTCCCATACCTGTCTATGTCTGGTTTCTAGCTCTATCCTCCTCCCCACCTCCCATACCTGTCTATGTCTGGTTTCTAGCTCTATCCTCCTCTCCACCTCCCATACCTGTCTATGTCTGGTTTCTAGCTCTATCCTCCTCTCCACCTCCCATACCTGTCTATGTCTGGTTTCTAGCTCTATCCTCTCCTCCTCCCATACCTGTCTATGTCTGGTTTCTAGCTCTATCCTCCTCTCCACCTCCCATACCTGTCTATGTCTGGTTTCTAGCTCTATCCTCCTCTCCTCTCCACCTCCCATACCTGTCTATGTCTGGTTTCTAGCTCTATCCTCCTCTCCACCTCCCATACCTGTCTATGTCTGGTTTCTAGCTCTATCCTCTCCACCTCCCATACCTGTCTATGTCTGGTTTCTAGCTCTATCCTCCTCTCCACCTCCCATACCTGTCTATGTCTGGTTTCTAGCTCTATCCTCCTCTCCACCTCCCATACCTGTCTATGTCTGGTTTCTAGCTCTATCCTCCTCTCCACCTCCCATACCTGTCTATGTCTGGTTTCTAGCTCTATCCTCTCCACCTCCCATACCTGTCTATGTCTGGTTTCTAGCTCTATCCTCCCCACCTCCCATACCTGTCTATGTCTGGTTTCTAGCTCTATCCTCTCCACCTCCCATACCTGTCTATGTCTGGTTTCTAGCTCTATCCTCCTCTCCACCTCCCATACCTGTCTATGTCTGGTTTCTAGCTCTATCCTCCTCTCCACCTCCCATACCTGTCTATGTCTGGTTTCTAGCTCTATCCTCCTCCCCACCTCCCATACCTGTCTATGTCTGGTTTCTAGCTCTATCCTCCCCACCTCCCATACCTGTCTATGTCTGGTTTCTAGCTCTATCCTCTCCACCTCCCATACCTGTCTATGTCTGGTTTCTAGCTCTATCCTCCTCTCCTCTCCACCTCCCATACCTGTCTATGTCTGGTTTCTAGCTCTATCCTCCTCTCCACCTCCCATACCTGTCTATGTCTGGTTTCTAGCTCTATCCTCCTCCCCACCTCCCATACCTGTCTATGTCTGGTTTCTAGCTCTATCCTCCTCCCCACCTCCCATACCTGTCTATGTCTGGTTTCTAGCTCTATCCTCCTCCCCACCTCCCATACCTGTCTATGTCTGGTTTCTAGCTCTATCCTCCTCCCCACCTCCCATACCTGTCTATGTCTGGTTTCTAGCTCTATCCTCTCCACCTTCCATACCTGTCTATGTCTGGTTTCTAGCTCTATCCTCCTCTCTACCTCCCATACCTGTCTATGTCTGGTTTCTAGCTCTATCCTCCTCTCCACCTCCCATACCTGTCTATGTCTGGTTTCTAGCTCTATCCTCTCCACCTTCCATACCTGTCTATGTCTGGTTTCTAGCTCTATCCTCTCCACCTCCCATACCTGTCTATGTCTGGTTTCTAGCTCTATCCTCCTCCCCACCTCCCATACCTGTCTATGTCTGGTTTCTAGCTCTATCCTCCTCCCCACCTCCCATACCTGTCTATGTCTGGTTTCTAGCTCTATCCTCCTCCCCACCTCCCATACCTGTCTATGTCTGGTTTCTAGCTCTATCCTCCTCCCCACCTCCCATACCTGTCTATGTCTGGTTTCTAGCTCTATCCTCTCCACCTTCCATACCTGTCTATGTCTGGTTTCTAGCTCTATCCTCCTCTCTACCTCCCATACCTGTCTATGTCTGGTTTCTAGCTCTATCCTCCTCCCCACCTCCCATACCTGTCTATGCCTGGTATCTAACTGTATCCTCCTCACCTCCCCACCTCCCCACCTCCCCACCTCCCTACTCTCTCACTATTTAAATTCACCAATTCCTGAGCGGATTTTCTCAATTTAGCCGTCCTTTTAATCTTTGGGGCAAAATGAGTGATGACTTCTTTTAATATAAAAAGCGGTCCTGGCAGGCTTACAGCAAACTCTGAGGATTAGTATCCTGCAGAGATGAGGTTTTTCCTTTGTGGCGCCGTTGTGTCTGTTTGACAGAGCTTTAACAGGCTGTGTTGCTGCTGAAATTGGATGCAGCGCTGGGGTGGGGGGGGGGGTCGGGCTGGGAAGATGGCAGGGGTTCGATTTGGACCCCACTTGTGTGTGTGTGGGGTGTGGGGTCTGAGGAAGAGAGTGTGTGGGGTGTGGGGTGTGTGGAAGACAGTGTGTGTGTGGGGGGTTGGGTGGGACCCCATACTGTACAGTAGCCAGTTACTTCCTGACATGCTGCCTTATGTATTACCCATTTTTTCTCACCTCTGGTTCACACCCTTCCTAATATACACATCCATTTCAAACAGGATGTTTGAAAAGTCCAGTCGGTCAGCAGCGTATTAAATCCCACCGGCAGTCTGCTCCGCTAATCTAGCAGGACATTCACCACTTTGTAGTGCTTCCTGGCTCTACCCTGCTAACTACCTTTCATTACAGAAAGCTGGTGCAGACACAGTTTGTGTCCCAAATGTCACCTTATTCCCTATTTAGTGCACTACTTTTGACCAGGGCCCATAGCCAGAGTCAGTGGTAAAAACCCTCCTCCTGATCGTGGAGCCGTACGGTGCATGTCCACCACCACAGGCTCAGACACAACAACAGGAATGTTGCCCAGCCTTGTTGCTTAGTAACAACAAGAAGGAAGAAGAAGAATCATCAACAAATGAAGAACAGGGTCTTGATTTGATTGCATTGAGGCAGCATTGAGGCAGCATTGAGGCAGCACTGAGGCACTGACCTGGGCTACAGGTAATGTCATTGAGGCAGCATTGAGGCACTGATCTGGGCTACAGGTAATGGCATTGAGACAGCACTGAGGCACTGACCTGGGCTACAGGTAATGGCATTGAGGCAGCACTGAGGCACTGACCTGGGCTACAGGTAATGGCACTGAGGCAGCATTGAGGCACCGACATGGGCTACAGGTAATGGCATTGAGGCAGTATTGAGGCACCGACCTGGGCTACAGGTAATGGCATTGAGGCAGCATTGAGGCACCGACATGGGCTACAGGTAATGGCATCGAGGCAGCATTGAGGCACCGACCTGGGCTACAGGTAATGGCATTGAGGCAGCATTGAGGCACCGACCTGGGCTACAGGTAATGGCATTGAGGCAGCATTGAGGCACCGACATGGGCTACAGGTAATGGCATCGAGGCAGCATTGAGGCACTGTCCTGGGCTACAGGTAATGGCATTGAGGCAGCATTGAGGCACCGACCTGGGCTACAGGTAATGGCATTGAGGCAGCATTGAGGCACCGACATGGGCTACAGGTAATGGCATCGAGGCAGCATTGAGGCACTGACCTGGGCTACAGGTAATGGCATTGAGGCAGCATTGAGGCACCGACCTGGGCTACAGGTAATGGCATTGAGGCAGCACTGAGGCACTGACCTGGGCTACAGATAATGGCTTGTGGCTCAGTAATGATTACATGTGTTTGGCAGGGATTGCCTGTGTGTGATCGGGACAGCGGTTATGGAGTATAAGGGGGATGAGGGAGGAGGATGCTGAGGGGGGAGGTGATGACAGGTGTTGTTGGGAGTGTTGGACCAATAGTGAGGCATGTTGTTGGAGGGTTTTTGGGACTCTGAGCCAGGCTATAAGGGGCATGACAGATGGGACTGTCACGACTTCCGCCGAGGCTGCCTCCCCTTCTTGTTCGGGCAGGTTTCGGCGTTCGTCGTCACCGGCTTACTAGCTGCTGCCGATCCATTTATCATCACTCCACTTGTCTTGTCTTGTCAATCACACACACCTGTTGCTCATTCTCCTAATTAGTCTGTGTATAAGTGTTCCCTCTGCCCCCCTTGTCTTTGTGAGTGATTGTTCTATGTGGGAGGAGAGTAGCTCGGTTGAGATACTCTCTCATCTATTTTGCCAGGGTTGATTTTCCCCTGTGTCATTACATTTATTGTATTTTCTGAGACTGTGTTTGGTCAGGGAGGATTGTTTCCCCTGTACCTGTGTTTGGTCAGGGAGGATTGTTTCCCCTGTACCTGTGTTTGGTCGGGGAGGATTGTTTCCCCTGTACCTGTGTTTGGTCAAGGAGGATTGTTTCCCCTGTACCTGTGTTTGGTCAGGGAGGATTGTTTCCCCTGTACCTGTGTTTGGTCAGGGAGGATTGTTTCCCCTGTACCTGTGTTTGGTCAGGGAGGATTGTTTCCCCCGTACCTGTTTCGATTGCAGTTGTAGGCGCATTGTATGTCTGGAGGGAATAAATCTGCATCCGGTTATTTTACTCCTGCGCCTGACTCCGTCCATCATTAACCACAGGGACTCTGTGCCAGGCTATAGGGGCACGACAGAGCCAGACCATCTCTAGACCAGCAGGGACTCTGTGCCAGGCTATAGGGGCACGACAGAGCCAGACCATCTCTAGACCAGCAGGGACTCTGTGCCAGGCTATAGGGGCACGACAGAGCCAGACCATCTCTAGACCAGCAGGGACTCTGTGCCAGGCTATAGGGGCACGACAGAGCCAGACCATCTCTAGACCAGCAGGGACTCTGTGCCAGGCTATAGGGGCACGACAGAGCCAGACCATCTCTAGACCAGCAGGGACTCTGTGCCAGGCTATAGGGGCACGACAGAACCAGACCATCTCTAGACCAGCAGGGACTCTGTGCCAGGCTATAGGGGCACGACAGAGCCAGACCATCTCTAGACCAGCAGGGACTCTGTGCCAGGCTATAGGGGCACAACAGAGCCAGACCATCTCTAGACCAGCAGAGCCAGACCATCTCTAGACCAGCAGAACCAGACCATCTCTAGACTAGCAGAGCCAGACCATCTCTAGACCAGCAGAACCAGACCATCTCTAGACCAGCAGAACCAGACCATCTCTAGACTAGCAGAGCCAGACCATCTCTAGACCAGCAGAACCAGACCATCTCTAGACCAGCAGAAAACAGACCATCTCTAGACCAGCAGAACCAGACCATCTCTAGACCAGCAGAGCCAGACCATCTCTAGACCAGCAGAGCCAGACCATCTCTAGACTAGCAGAGCCAGACCATCTCTAGACCAGCAGAACCAGACCATCTCTAGACCAGCAGAACCAGACCATCTCTAGACTAGCAGAGCCAGACCATCTCTAGACCAGCAGAACCAGACCATCTCTAGACCAGCAGAGCCAGTCCATCTCTAGACCAGCAGAGCCAGACCATCTCTAGACCAGCAGAACCAGACCATCTCTAGACCAGCAGAACCAGACCATCTCTAGACCAGCAGAGCCAGACCATCTCTAGACCAGCAGCTCAGACAGTCTGAGAGGAGACTGAGGGGACTAGGGGTTGGGGGCCATTAGGGGCACCTGCAGGGGCAGTTATACTGTTTGACTGGCTATCACTCACCATCACTACGCCCCTTTTAACTACCCCCTAACCCCTAATCCCCCCCCCAGTTTAATCCAGCATGGGGGCCTAATCCTCTTTTGTTTACATATCTGTCTGTGTGACTGTGCGGAAGTCATCTCCCAGCCATCTCCCAGAGCTTAGGAGGTTATTGTGTCAATGGCATGAGATGGTACAAGGGGGATGCTCAATTTAACAACAACAACATTGTTTTAATCTCTAGTTTTTGATAATGTTCATTTACAGTGGCTTGCGAAAGTATTCACCTCTCCTTGGCATTTTTCCTATTTTGTTGCCTTACAACCTGGAATTAAATTTGTTTTTTTGGGGGGGGTTTGTATAATTTGATTTACACAACATGCCTACCACTTTAAAGATGCAAAATATTTTGTATTGTGAAACAAACAAGAAATAAGACAAAAAAACAGAAAACTTGAGTTTGCATAACTATTCACCCCCCCCAGAGTCAATACTTTGTAGAGCCACCTTTTGCAGCAATTACAGCTGCAAGTCTCTTGGGGTATGTCTCTATAAGCTTGGCACATCTAGCCACTGGGATTTTTACCCATTCTTCAAGACAAAACTGCTCCAGCTCTTTCAAGTTGGATGGGTTCCGCTGGTGTACAGCAATCTTTAAGTCATACCACATATTCTCAATTGGATTGAGGTCAGGGCTTTGACTAGGCCATTCCAATTGTTTCTCCTTAAACCACTCCAGTGTTGCTTTAGCAGTATACTTAGGGTCATTGTCCTGCTGGAAGGTGAACCTCTGTCCCAGTCTCAAACCTCTGGAAGACTGAAACAGGTTTCCCTCAAGAATTTCCCTGTATTTAGCGCCATCCATCATTCCCTCAATTCTGACCAGTTTCCCAGTCCCTGCCGATGAAAAACACCCCCACAGCATGATGCTGCCACCACCATGCTTCACTGTGGGGATGGTGTTCTCGGGGTGATGAGAGGTGTTGGGTTTGCGCCAGACATAGCGTTTTCCTTAATGGCCAAAAAGCTAAATTTTAGTCTCATCTGACCAGAGTACCTTCTTCCATATGTTTGGGGAGTCTCCCACATGCCTTTTGGTGAACACCAAACGTGTTTGCTTATTTTTTTCTTCAAGCAATGGCTTTTTTCTGGCCACTCTTCCGTAAAGTCCAGCTCTGTGGAGTGTACGGCTTAAAGTGGTCCTATGGACAGATACTCCAAACTCCGCTGTGGAGCTTTGCAGCTCCTTCAGGATTATCTTTGGTCTCTTTGTTGCCTCTCTGATTAACGCCCTCCTTGCCTGGTCCGTGAGTTTTGGTGGGCGGCCCTCTCTTGGCAGGTTTGTTGTGGTGCCATATTCTTTCCATTTTGTAATAATGGATTTAATGGTGCTCCGTGGGATGTTCAAAGTTTCTGATATTTTTTATAACCCAACCCTGATCTGTACTTCTCCACAACTTTGTCCCTGACCTGTTTGGAGAGTTCCTTGGTCTTCATGGTGCTTGGTGGTGCCTTTTGTTTAGTGGTGTTGCAGACTCTGGGGCCTTTCAGAACAGGTGTATATATACTGAGATCATGTGACAGATCGTGTGACACTTAGATTGCACACAGGTGGACTTTATTTAACTAATTATGTGACTTCTGAAGGTAATTGGTTGCACCAGATCTTATTTAGGGGCTTCATAGCAAAGGGGGTGAATACATATGCACGCACCACTTTTCCATTATTTATTCTTTAGACATTTTTTTAACAAGTTAATTTTTTCATTTCACTTCAGCAATTTGGACTATTTTGTGTATGTCCATTACATGAAATCCAAATAAAAATCCATTTCAATTACAGGTTGTAATGCAACAAAATAGGGACAACGCCAATGGGGATGAATACTGGAGGTAGTGATCCACACTGGGTTGAACAGGTAGCCACTGGAGGTAGTGATCCACACTGGGTTGAACAGGTAGCCACTGGAGGTAGTGATCCACACTGGGTTGAACAGGTAGCCACTGGAGGTAGTGATCCACACTGGGTTGAACAGGTAGCCACTGGAGGTAGTGATCCACACTGGGTTGAACAGGTAGCCACTGGAGGTAGTGATCCACACTGGGTTGAACAGGTAGCCACTGTAGGTAGTGATCCACAATGGGTTGAACAGGTAGCCACTGGAGGTAGTGATCCACACTGGGTTGAACAGGTAGCCACTGTAGGTAGTGATCCACACTGGGTTGAACGGGTAGCCACTGGAGGTAGTGATCCACACTGGGTTGAACAGGTAGCCACTGGAGGTAGTGATCCACACTGGGTTGAACAGGTAGCCACTGGAGGTAGTGATCCACACTGGGTTGAACAGGTAGCCACTGGAGGTAGTGATCCACACTGGGTTGAACAGGTAGCCACTGGAGGTAGTGATCCACACTGGGTTGAACAGGTAGCCACTGGAGGTAGTGATCCACACTCAGCACCAGTATTTTATGGGATTTGGTGATGCAGAACTCCATGGCTGTCATGCCAACTTACCCACCAGTATTTTATGGGATTTGGTGATGCAGAACTCCATGGCTGTCATGCCAACTTACCCACCAGTATTTTATGGGATTTGGTGATGCAGAACTCCATGGCTGTCATGCCAACTTACCCACCAGTATTTTATGGGATTTGGTGATGCAGAACTCCATGGCTGTCATGCCAACTTACCCACCAGTATTTTATGGGATTTGGTGATGCAGAACTCCATGGCTGTCATGCCAACTTACCCACCTGGCGGGGATTCCTCAGGCTGTAGGTTTATGGATATACATGCCAACAGGCTTCTGAAATAACATTTCCCAGTAAAAAACCCTTTCCAGTAAATAACCTTTTCCAGTAAATAACCTTTTCCAGTAAAATAACCTTTTCCAGTATATAACCTTCACGAGTAAATAACATTTTCCAGTATATAACCTTTACCAGTAAATAACCTTTTCCAGTAAATAATATGTTCCAGTATATAACCTTTACCAGTATATAACCTTTTCCAGTAAATAACCTTTTCCAGTAAATAACATTTTCCAGTAAATAACCTTTTCCAGTAAATAACCATTTCCAGTAAATAACCTTTTCCAGTAAATAACTTTTTCCAGTATATAACCTTTATCAGTAAATAACCTTTTCCAGTAAATAATATTTTCCAGTATATAACCTTTTCCAGTAAATAACCTTTTCCAGTAAATAACATTTTCCAGTAAATAACCTTTTCCAGTATATAACCTTTATCAGTAAATAACCTTTTCCAGTAAATAATATTTTCCAGTATATAACCTTTTCCAGTAAATAACCATTTCCAGTAAATAACCTTTTCCAGTAAATAACTTTTTCCAGTATATAACCTTTTCAGTATAAATAACCTTTTCCAGTAAAGAACCTGATAACTGAAACAACCTTTTAACTGAAAAAGCAGTTCTCAGCACTTCTCTTTGATGTGTTCATGTAGTTAACCTGAGCTAGTGCTGACTGTGACCAATCACAGGAGAGACATGCTGCTTCTCGCCAGGTCCTTTTAGGTGTGTGTGTGTGTGTGTGTGTGTGTGTGTGTGTGTGTGTGTGTGTGTGTGTGTGTAGGGTTATTGGCATGCCTGTTGGAGCTCTACATTGACCTACTTCTCATTCAAGGGGATTTCTGATTTAGAACGGGAGTCGTTTATCCGCTGATGAAAACCGTAATGACATCATTTATTTAGTCAGAGGAGCAGCTGGCTGAGAGGAGGCAGACCAGACCAGACCAAGGGCCTGGTGTTGTATCAGCCGTTGTGATTGGCCGTGTGTGTCGTATCAGCCGTTGTGATTGGCTGTGGGTGTCGTCTCGGCCACTGATTGGATGAGGCTCTGTAGCTGCTACAGGAAGGTTGAGAAAGCACCATCTTCACATAAATGTATGAATGCCAACCTTCTAAACACTTCTAGTGCCAAATGAACCTGTCTGCATTTTATAATATAATAACATATAGCAGACGTTTTTATCCCAAGAGAGTTAGTCATCATGCATCCATTTTACTTATGGCTGGCCCCAGGAACTGAAGCTACAATCCTGGCATTGCAAGTGCATTGCTCGACAAACTGAGACACATAGGACCAGTTTCCCATTCACAAATAAATGTTCCTCAGAGACTGGGCTTGACTGAGGCCTGTGCTCTGACAACTGGTGTGAAGGGGTGAGAGCTGTGTATTCAGACCACAGAGTGTGTGTGTGGGGGCCGTAGCGATTAGAAAGAGAGCGTCCCAGTTTGGAGGTGGTCGTAGCGATTAGAGAGAGAGCGTCCCAGTTTGGAGGTGGCCGTAGCGATTAGAGAGAGAGCGTCCCAGTTTGGAGGTGGCCGTAGCGATTAGAGAGAGAGCGTCCCAGTTTGGAGGTGGCCGTAGCGATTAGAGAGAGAGCGTCCCAGTTTGGAGGTGGCCGTAGCGATTAGAGAGAGAGCGTCCCAGTTTGGAGGTGGCCGTAGCGATTAGAGAGAGAGCGTCCCAGTTTGGAGGTGGTCGTAGCGATTAGAGAGAGAGCGTCCCAGTTTGGAGGTGGTCGTAGCGATTAGAGAGAGAGCGTCCCAGTTTGGAGATGGTCGTAGCGATTAGAGAGAGAGCGTCCCAGTTTGGAGGTGGCCGTAGCGATTAGAGAGAGAGCGTCCCAGTTTGGAGGTGGTCATAGCGATTAGAGAGAGAGCGTCCCAGTTTGGAGGTGGCCGTAGCGATTAGAGAGAGAGCGTCCCAGTTTAGAGGTGGCCATAGTGATTAGAGAGAGAGTGTCCAAGTTTGGAGGTGGTCGTAGCGATTAGAGAGAGAGCGTCCCAGTTTGGAGGTGGCCGTAGCGATTAGAGAGCGTCCCAGTTTGGAGGTGGCCGTAGCGATTAGAGAGAGAGCGTCCCAGTTTGGAGGTGGCCGTAGCGATTAGAGAGCGTCCCAGTTTGGAGATGGCCGTAGCGATTAGAGAGAGAGCGTCCCTGTTTGGAGGTGGTCCCGCCCCATCATCAAAGAGAATAATTCAGGTCTGTCTTTATTTGATTACAGCCAGTCTCTCTGACCCCTTGGTGGCTGCTGCCTGTGACACACACACACACACACACACACACACACACACACACACACACACACGCACACACACACACCACAATACCTTGCCCTAATTAGTTAGCTCCGTCATCTGGATTCTATTGATATGTTGTCAGAGCGTGGAGAGGGAGGTGGGTGGCATGGAATTCATAATGTCTGCACCTCATAGAATTATTCACTAACTCAAGTGCATTAATATTTGATTACTGTACCTTAGAGCTGTATCAGACTTTTTATACAGGCTACCTTATAGCCTATGAGCACGGCACAATAATGCACATTTGTCATGCTTGCTGTTTAACTTATCACCCTTCTCTCTCTCAACCAAAGGGCCTTCTCTCTCTCTCAACCAATGGGCCTTCTCTCTCTCTCAACCAATGGGCCTTCTCTCTCTCTCAACCAATGGGCCTAAATGTTGGGATACATTTATATGTCAAACTTACCCATGTTCTGTTGCAACAAAAGTTACTGTAAGGGATGTCTACCTTACTAACTATTTCACTCCCTCCCTCCCTCCCTCCCTCCCTCCCTCCCTCCCTCCCTCCCTGTCTCCCTCTCTCCCTCCCTCCCTCCCTCCCTCCCTCCCCCCTCCCTCCCTCCCTCCCTCCCTCCCTCCCTCCCTGTCTCCCTCTCTCCCTCTCTCCCTCCCTCCCTCCCTCCCTCCCTCCCTCCCTCCCTCTCTCCCTCCTTCTATCCTCTTCATGTACTACTGAAGCAGCAGTTAATGTTCTAACACCATGGGAAAGTGCCTTCATTGAAATGCAATATAAAACTGCACAGAAAAGGCAAAGTTAACTAATGGGCTCAAATTTTCAAACGAATGCGAGATTAAAGTCAATTGAATCTCCCATTGGGTTTTGACTGGAAGCCTTTGAAAAGAGGCCCCAATGTGGGTTGGTTTCAGAAATGAAAAATAAGGCTTGTTCTAAAATATTAATAACATTTTATACCCTCATTACGGAAAGCAATAGCATTTGTTCATTTGTTACTTCGATCTCAGCTACCTTGAGGAGAGGGGGTTGGCAGTTTGTGTGTTTCTAAAGGTGTGAGGAGAGGAGGTTGGCAGTTTGTATGTTTCTAAAGGTGTGAGGAGAGGAGGTTGGCAGTTTGTGTGTTTCTAAAGGTGTGAGGAGAGGAGGTTGGCAGTTTGTGTGTTTCTAAAGGTGTGAGGAGAGGAGGTTGGCAGTTTGTGTGTTTCTAAAGGTGTGAGGAGAGGAGGTTGGCAGTTTGTGTGTTTCTAAAGGTGTGAGGAGAGGAGGTTGGCAGTTTGTATGTTTCTAAAGGTGTGAGGAGAGGAGGTTGGCAGTTTGTGTGTTTCTAAAGGTGTGAGGAGAGGAGATTGGCTGGTCGTGTGTTTCTAAAGGTGTGAGGAGAGGAGGTTGGCAGTTTGTGTGTTTCTAAAGGTGTGAGGAGAGGAGGTTGGCAGTTTGTGTGTTTCTAAAGGTGTGAGGAGAGGAGGTTGGCAGTTTGTGTGTTTCTAAAGGTGTGAGGAGAGGAGGTTGGTAGTTTGTGTGTTTCTAAAGGTGTGAGGAGAGGAGGTTGGTAGTTTGTGTGTTTCTAAAGGTGTGAGGAGAGGAGGTTGGCAGTTTGTGTGTTTCTAAAGGTGTGAGGAGAGGAGGTTGGCAGTTTGTGTGTTTCTAAAGGTGTGAGGAGAGGAGGTTGGCAGTTTGTGTGTTTCTAAAGGTGTGAGGAGAGGAGGTTGGCTGGTCGTGTGTTTCTAAAGGTGTGAGGAGAGGAGGTTGGCAGTTTGTGTGTTTCTAAAGGTGTGAGGAGAGGAGGTTGGCTGGTCGTGTGTTTCTAAAGGTGTGAGGAGAGGAGGTTGGTAGTTTGTGTGTTTCTAAAGGTGTGAGGAGAGGAGGTTGGTAGTTTGTGTGTTTCTAAAGGTGTGAGGAGAGGAGGTTGGCAGTTTGTGTGTTTCTAAAGGTGTGAGGAGAGGAGGTTGGCAGTTTGTGTGTTTCTAAAGGTGTGAGGAGAGGAGGTTGGCAGTTTGTGTGTTTCTAAAGGTGTGAGGAGAGGAGGTTGGCAGTTTGTGTGTTTCTAAAGGTGTGAGGAGAGGAGGTTGGCTGGTCGTGTGTTTCTAAAGGTGTGAGGAGAGGAGGTTGGCAGTTTGTGTGTTTCTAAAGGTGTGAGGAGAGGAGGTTGGCAGTTTGTGTGTTTCTAAAGGTGTGAGGAGAGGGGGTTGGCAGTTTGTGTGTTTCTAAAGGTGTGAGGAGAGGGGGTTGGCAGTTTGTGTGTTTCTAAAGGTGTGAGGAGAGGAGGTTGGCTGGTCGTGTGTTTCTAAAGGTGTGAGGAGAGGAGGTTGGCAGTTTGTGTGTTTCTAAAGGTGTGAGGAGAGGAGGTTGGCTGGTCGTGTGTTTCTAAAGGTGTGAGGAGAGGGGGTTGGCAGTTTGTGTGTTTCTAAAGGTGTGAGGAGAGGGGGTTGGCAGTTTGTGTGTTTCTAAAGGTGTGAGGAGAGGAGGGTTGGCTGGTCGTGTGTTTCTAAAGGTGTGAGGAGAGGAGGTTGGCTGGTCGTGTGTTTC
Source organism: Coregonus clupeaformis (assembly GCF_020615455.1). NCBI lineage: Eukaryota > Metazoa > Chordata > Actinopteri > Salmoniformes > Salmonidae > Coregonus > Coregonus clupeaformis. The sequence goes on along the minus strand of NW_025535442.1, from coordinate 27,316 downwards.
TAAAGGTGTGAGGAGAGGAGGTTGGCTGGTCGTGGTGTTTCTAAAGGTGTGAGGAGAGGAGGTTGGCTGGTCGTGTGTTTCTAAAGGTGTGAGGAGAGGAGGTTGGTAGTTTGTGTGTTTCTAAAGGTGTGAGGAGAGGAGGTTGGCTGGTCGTGTGTTTCTAAAGGTGTGAGGAGAGGAGGTTGGCAGTTTGTGTGTTTCTAAAGGTGTGAGGAGAGGAGGTTGGTAGTTTGTGTGTTTCTAAAGGTGTGAGGAGAGGAGGTTGGCTGGTCGTGTGTTTCTAAAGGTGTGAGGAGAGGAGGTTGGCTGGTCGTGTGTTTCTAAAGGTGTGAGGAGAGGAGGTTGGTAGTTTGTGTGTTTCTAAAGGTGTGAGGAGAGGAGGTTGGCTGGTCGTGTGTTTCTAAAGGTGTGAGGAGAGGAGGTTGGCTGGTCGTGTGTTTCTAAAGGTGTGAGGAGAGGGGGTTGGCAGTTTGTGTGTTTCTAAAGGTGTGAGGAGAGGGGGTTGGCAGTTTGTGTGTTTCTAAAGGTGTGAGGAGAGGAGGTTGGCTGGTCGTGTGTTTCTAAAGGTGTGAGGAGAGGAGGTTGGCAGTTTGTGTGTTTCTAAAGGTGTGAGGAGAGGAGGTTGGCAGTTTGTGTGTTTCTAAAGGTGTGAGGAGAGGAGGTTGGCTGGTCGTGTGTTTCTAAAGGTGTGAGGAGAGGGGGTTGGCAGTTTGTGTGTTTCTAAAGGTGTGAGGAGAGGGGGTTGGCAGTTTGTGTGTTTCTAAAGGTGTGAGGAGAGGAGGTTGGCTGGTCGTGTGTTTCTAAAGGTGTGAGGAGAGGAGGTTGGCTGGTCGTGTGTTTCTAAAGGTGTGAGGAGAGGGGGTTGGCAGTTTGTGTGTTTCTAAAGGTGTGAGGAGAGGAGGGTTGGCAGTTTGTGTGTTTCTAAAGGTGTGAGGAGAGGAGGGTTGGCTGGTCGTGTGTTTCTAAAGGTGTGAGGAGAGGAGGTTGGCTGGTCGTGTGTTTCTAAAGGTGTGAGGAGAGGAGGTTGGCTGGTCGTGTGTTTCTAAAGGTGTGAGGAGAGGAGGTTGGCTGGTCGTGTGTTTCTAAAGGTGTGAGGAGAGGAGGTTGGTAGTTTGTGTGTTTCTAAAGGTGTGACGAGAGGAGGTTGGCTGGTCGTGTGTTTCTAAAGGTGTGAGGAGAGGAGGTTGGCAGTTTGTGTGTTTCTAAAGGTGTGAGGAGAGGAGGTTGGTAGTTTGTGTGTTTCTAAAGGTGTGAGGAGAGGAGGTTGGCTGGTCGTGTGTTTCTAAAGGTGTGAGGAGAGGGGGTTGGCAGTTTGTGTGTTTCTAAAGGTGTGAGGAGAGGAGGTTGGCAGTTTGTGTGTTTCTAAAGGTGTGAGGAGAGGAGGTTGGCTGGTCGTGTGTTTCTAAAGGTGTGAGGAGAGGAGGTTGGCAGTTTGTGTGTTTCTAAAGGTGTGAGGAGAGGAGGTTGGCTGGTCGTGTGTTTCTAAAGGTGTGAGGAGAGGAGGTTGGTAGTTTGTGTGTTTCTAAAGGTGTGAGGAGAGGAGGTTGGTAGTTTGTGTGTTTCTAAAGGTGTGAGGAGAGGAGGTTGGCAGTTTGTGTGTTTCTAAAGGTGTGAGGAGAGGAGGTTGGCAGTTTGTGTGTTTCTAAAGGTGTGAGGAGAGGAGGTTGGCAGTTTGTGTGTTTCTAAAGGTGTGAGGAGAGGAGGTTGGCAGTTTGTGTGTTTCTAAAGGTGTGAGGAGAGGAGGTTGGCAGTTTGTGTGTTTCTAAAGGTGTGAGGAGAGGAGGTTGGCAGTTTGTGTGTTTCTAAAGGTGTGAGGAGAGGAGATTGGCTGGTCGTGTGTTTCTAAAGGTGTGAGGAGAGGAGGTTGGCAGTTTGTGTGTTTCTAAAGGTGTGAGGAGAGGAGGTTGGCAGTTTGTGTGTTTCTAAAGGTGTGAGGAGAGGAGGTTGGCAGTTTGTGTGTTTCTAAAGGTGTGAGGAGAGGAGGTTGGTAGTTTGTGTGTTTCTAAAGGTGTGAGGAGAGGAGGTTGGTAGTTTGTGTGTTTCTAAAGGTGTGAGGAGAGGAGGTTGGCAGTTTGTGTGTTTCTAAAGGTGTGAGGAGAGGAGGTTGGCAGTTTGTGTGTTTCTAAAGGTGTGAGGAGAGGAGGTTGGCAGTTTGTGTGTTTCTAAAGGTGTGAGGAGAGGAGGTTGGCTGGTCGTGTGTTTCTAAAGGTGTGAGGAGAGGAGGTTGGCAGTTTGTGTGTTTCTAAAGGTGTGAGGAGAGGAGGTTGGCTGGTCGTGTGTTTCTAAAGGTGTGAGGAGAGGAGGTTGGTAGTTTGTGTGTTTCTAAAGGTGTGAGGAGAGGAGGTTGGTAGTTTGTGTGTTTCTAAAGGTGTGAGGAGAGGAGGTTGGCAGTTTGTGTGTTTCTAAAGGTGTGAGGAGAGGAGGTTGGCAGTTTGTGTGTTTCTAAAGGTGTGAGGAGAGGAGGTTGGCAGTTTGTGTGTTTCTAAAGGTGTGAGGAGAGGAGGTTGGCAGTTTGTGTGTTTCTAAAGGTGTGAGGAGAGGAGGTTGGCTGGTCGTGTGTTTCTAAAGGTGTGAGGAGAGGAGGTTGGCAGTTTGTGTGTTTCTAAAGGTGTGAGGAGAGGAGGTTGGCAGTTTGTGTGTTTCTAAAGGTGTGAGGAGAGGGGGTTGGCAGTTTGTGTGTTTCTAAAGGTGTGAGGAGAGGGGGTTGGCAGTTTGTGTGTTTCTAAAGGTGTGAGGAGAGGAGGTTGGCTGGTCGTGTGTTTCTAAAGGTGTGAGGAGAGGAGGTTGGCAGTTTGTGTGTTTCTAAAGGTGTGAGGAGAGGAGGTTGGCTGGTCGTGTGTTTCTAAAGGTGTGAGGAGAGGGGGTTGGCAGTTTGTGTGTTTCTAAAGGTGTGAGGAGAGGGGGTTGGCAGTTTGTGTGTTTCTAAAGGTGTGAGGAGAGGAGGGTTGGCTGGTCGTGTGTTTCTAAAGGTGTGAGGAGAGGAGGTTGGCTGGTCGTGTGTTTCTAAAGGTGTGAGGAGAGGAGGTTGGCTGGTCGTGTGTTTCTAAAGGTGTGAGGAGAGGAGGTTGGCTGGTCGTGTGTTTCTAAAGGTGTGAGGAGAGGAGGTTGGTAGTTTGTGTGTTTCTAAAGGTGTGAGGAGAGGAGGTTGGCTGGTCGTGTGTTTCTAAAGGTGTGAGGAGAGGAGGTTGGCAGTTTGTGTGTTTCTAAAGGTGTGAGGAGAGGAGGTTGGTAGTTTGTGTGTTTCTAAAGGTGTGAGGAGAGGAGGTTGGCTGGTCGTGTGTTTCTAAAGGTGTGAGGAGAGGAGGTTGGCTGGTCGTGTGTTTCTAAAGGTGTGAGGAGAGGAGGTTGGTAGTTTGTGTGTTTCTAAAGGTGTGAGGAGAGGAGGTTGGCTGGTCGTGTGTTTCTAAAGGTGTGAGGAGAGGAGGTTGGCTGGTCGTGTGTTTCTAAAGGTGTGAGGAGAGGGGGTTGGCAGTTTGTGTGTTTCTAAAGGTGTGAGGAGAGGGGGTTGGCAGTTTGTGTGTTTCTAAAGGTGTGAGGAGAGGAGGTTGGCTGGTCGTGTGTTTCTAAAGGTGTGAGGAGAGGAGGTTGGCAGTTTGTGTGTTTCTAAAGGTGTGAGGAGAGGAGGTTGGCAGTTTGTGTGTTTCTAAAGGTGTGAGGAGAGGAGGTTGGCTGGTCGTGTGTTTCTAAAGGTGTGAGGAGAGGGGGTTGGCAGTTTGTGTGTTTCTAAAGGTGTGAGGAGAGGGGGTTGGCAGTTTGTGTGTTTCTAAAGGTGTGAGGAGAGGAGGTTGGCTGGTCGTGTGTTTCTAAAGGTGTGAGGAGAGGAGGTTGGCTGGTCGTGTGTTTCTAAAGGTGTGAGGAGAGGGGGTTGGCAGTTTGTGTGTTTCTAAAGGTGTGAGGAGAGGAGGGTTGGCAGTTTGTGTGTTTCTAAAGGTGTGAGGAGAGGAGGGTTGGCTGGTCGTGTGTTTCTAAAGGTGTGAGGAGAGGAGGTTGGCTGGTCGTGTGTTTCTAAAGGTGTGAGGAGAGGAGGTTGGCTGGTCGTGTGTTTCTAAAGGTGTGAGGAGAGGAGGTTGGCTGGTCGTGTGTTTCTAAAGGTGTGAGGAGAGGAGGTTGGTAGTTTGTGTGTTTCTAAAGGTGTGACGAGAGGAGGTTGGCTGGTCGTGTGTTTCTAAAGGTGTGAGGAGAGGAGGTTGGCAGTTTGTGTGTTTCTAAAGGTGTGAGGAGAGGAGGTTGGTAGTTTGTGTGTTTCTAAAGGTGTGAGGAGAGGAGGTTGGCTGGTCGTGTGTTTCCTAAAGGTGTGAGGAGAGGGGGTTGGCAGTTTGTGTGTTTCTAAAGGTGTGAGGAGAGGAGGTTGGCAGTTTGTGTGTTTCTAAAGGTGTGAGGAGAGGAGGTTGGCTGGTCGTGCGTTTCTAAAGGTGTGAGGAGAGGAGGTTGGCAGTTTGTGTGTTTCTAAAGGTGTGAGGAGAGGAGGTTGGCTGGTCGTGTGTTTCTAAAGGTGTGAGGAGAGGAGGTTGGTAGTTTGTGTGTTTCTAAAGGTGTGAGGAGAGGAGGTTGGTAGTTTGTGTGTTTCTAAAGGTGTGAGGAGAGGAGGTTGGCAGTTTGTGTGTTTCTAAAGGTGTGAGGAGAGGAGGTTGGCAGTTTGTGTGTTTCTAAAGGTGTGAGGAGAGGAGGTTGGCAGTTTGTGTGTTTCTAAAGGTGTGAGGAGAGGAGGTTGGCAGTTTGTGTGTTTCTAAAGGTGTGAGGAGAGGAGGTTGGCTGGTCGTGTGTTTCTAAAGGTGTGAGGAGAGGAGGTTGGCAGTTTGTGTGTTTCTAAAGGTGTGAGGAGAGGAGGTTGGCAGTTTGTGTGTTTCTAAAGGTGTGAGGAGAGGGGGTTGGCAGTTTGTGTGTTTCTAAAGGTGTGAGGAGAGGGGGTTGGCAGTTTGTGTGTTTCTAAAGGTGTGAGGAGAGGAGGTTGGCTGGTCGTGTGTTTCTAAAGGTGTGAGGAGAGGATGTTGGCAGTTTGTGTGTTTCTAAAGGTGTGAGGAGAGGAGGTTGGCTGGTCGTGTGTTTCTAAAGGTGTGAGGAGAGGGGGTTGGCAGTTTGTGTGTTTCTAAAGGTGTGAGGAGAGGGGGTTGGCAGTTTGTGTGTTTCTAAAGGTGTGAGGAGAGGAAGGTTGGCTGGTCGTGTGTTTCTAAAGTTGTGAGGAGAGGAGGTTGGCTGGTCGTGTGTTTCTAAAGGTGTGAGGAGAGGAGGTTGGCTGGTCGTGTGTTTCTAAAGGTGTGAGGAGAGGAGGTTGGCTGGTCGTGTGTTTCTAAAGGTGTGAGGAGAGGAGGTTGGTAGTTTGTGTGTTTCTATAGGTGTGAGGAGAGGAGGTTGGCTGGTCGTGTGTTTCTAAAGGTGTGAGGAGAGGAGGTTGGCAGTTTGTGTGTTTCTAAAGGTGTGAGGAGAGGAGGTTGGTAGTTTGTGTGTTTCTAAAGGTGTGAGGAGAGGAGGTTGGCTGGTCGTGGTGTTTCTAAAGGTGTGAGGAGAGGAGGTTGGCTGGTCGTGTGTTTCTAAAGGTGTGAGGAGAGGAGGTTGGTAGTTTGTGTGTTTCTAAAGGTGTGAGGAGAGGAGGTTGGCTGGTCGTGTGTTTCTAAAGGTGTGAGGAGAGGAGGTTGGCTGGTCGTGTGTTTCTAAAGGTGTGAGGAGAGGGGGTTGGCAGTTTGTGTGTTTCTAAAGGTGTGAGGAGAGGGGGTTGGCAGTTTGTGTGTTTCTAAAGGTGTGAGGAGAGGAGGTTGGCTGGTCGTGTGTTTCTAAAGGTGTGAGGAGAGGAGGTTGGCAGTTTGTGTGTTTCTAAAGGTGTGAGGAGAGGAGGTTGGCAGTTTGTGTGTTTCTAAAGGTGTGAGGAGAGGAGGTTGGCTGGTCGTGTGTTTCTAAAGGTGTGAGGAGAGGGGGTTGGCAGTTTGTGTGTTTCTAAAGGTGTGAGGAGAGGGGGTTGGCAGTTTGTGTGTTTCTAAAGGTGTGAGGAGAGGAGGTTGGCTGGTCGTGTGTTTCTAAAGGTGTGAGGAGAGGAGGTTGGCTGGTCGTGTGTTTCTAAAGGTGTGAGGAGAGGGGGTTGGCAGTTTGTGTGTTTCTAAAGGTGTGAGGAGAGGGGGTTGGCAGTTTGTGTGTTTCTAAAGGTGTGAGGAGAGGAGGTTGGCTGGTCGTGTGTTTCTAAAGGTGTGAGGAGAGGATGTTGGCAGTTTGTGTGTTTCTAAAGGTGTGAGGAGAGGAGGTTGGCTGGTCGTGTGTTTCTAAAGGTGTGAGGAGAGGGGGTTGGCAGTTTGTGTGTTTCTAAAGGTGTGAGGAGAGGGGGTTGGCAGTTTGTGTGTTTCTAAAGGTGTGAGGAGAGGAAGGTTGGCTGGTCGTGTGTTTCTAAAGTTGTGAGGAGAGGAGGTTGGCTGGTCGTGTGTTTCTAAAGGTGTGAGGAGAGGAGGTTGGCTGGTCGTGTGTTTCTAAAGGTGTGAGGAGAGGAGGTTGGCTGGTCGTGTGTTTCTAAAGGTGTGAGGAGAGGAGGTTGGTAGTTTGTGTGTTTCTATAGGTGTGAGGAGAGGAGGTTGGCTGGTCGTGTGTTTCTAAAGGTGTGAGGAGAGGAGGTTGGCAGTTTGTGTGTTTCTAAAGGTGTGAGGAGAGGAGGTTGGTAGTTTGTGTGTTTCTAAAGGTGTGAGGAGAGGAGGTTGGCTGGTCGTGTGTTTCTAAAGGTGTGAGGAGAGGAGGTTGGCTGGTCGTGTGTTTCTAAAGGTGTGAGGAGAGGAGGTTGGTAGTTTGTGTGTTTCTAAAGGTGTGAGGAGAGGAGGTTGGCTGGTCGTGTGTTTCTAAAGGTGTGAGGAGAGGAGGTTGGCTGGTCGTGTGTTTCTAAAGGTGTGAGGAGAGGGGGTTGGCAGTTTGTGTGTTTCTAAAGGTGTGAGGAGAGGGGGTTGGCAGTTTGTGTGTTTCTAAAGGTGTGAGGAGAGGAGGTTGGCTGGTCGTGTGTTTCTAAAGGTGTGAGGAGAGGAGGTTGGCAGTTTGTGTGTTTCTAAAGGTGTGAGGAGAGGAGGTTGGCAGTTTGTGTGTTTCTAAAGGTGTGAGGAGAGGAGGTTGGCTGGTCGTGTGTTTCTAAAGGTGTGAGGAGAGGGGGTTGGCAGTTTGTGTGTTTCTAAAGGTGTGAGGAGAGGGGGTTGGCAGTTTGTGTGTTTCTAAAGGTGTGAGGAGAGGAGGTTGGCTGGTCGTGTGTTTCTAAAGGTGTGAGGAGAGGAGGTTGGCTGGTCGTGTGTTTCTAAAGGTGTGAGGAGAGGGGGTTGGCAGTTTGTGTGTTTCTAAAAGTGTGAGGAGAGGACGGTTGGCTGGACGTGTGTTTCTAAAGGTGTGAGGAGAGGAGGGTTGGCAGTTTGTGTGTTTCTAAAGGTGTGAGGAGAGGAGGGTTGGCTGGTCGTGTGTTTCTAAAGGTGTGAGGAGAGGAGGTTGGCTGGTCGTGTGTTTCTAAAGGTGTGAGGAGAGGAGGTTGGCTGGTCGTGTGTTTCTAAAGGTGTGAGGAGAGGAGGTTGGCTGGTCGTGTGTTTCTAAAGGTGTGAGGAGAGGAGGTTTGTAGTTTGTGTGTTTCTAAAGGTGTGACGAGAGGAGGTTGGCTGGTCGTGTGTTTCTAAAGGTGTGAGGAGAGGAGGTTGGCAGTTTGTGTGTTTCTAAAGGTGTGAGGAGAGGAGGTTGGTAGTTTGTGTGTTTCTAAAGGTGTGAGGAGAGGAGGTTGGCTGGTCGTGTGTTTCTAAAGGTGTGAGGAGAGGGGGTTGGCAGTTTGTGTGTTTCTAAAGGTGTGAGGAGAGGAGGGTTGGCTGGTCGTGTGTTTCTAAAGGTGTGAGGAGAGGAGGTTGGCTGGTCGTGTGTTTCTAAAGGTGTGAGGAGAGGAGGTTGGCTGGTCGTGTGTTTCTAAAGGTGTGAGGAGAGGAGGTTGGCTGGTCGTGTGTTTCTAAAGGTGTGAGGAGAGGAGGTTGGTAGTTTGTGTGTTTCTAAAGGTGTGAGGAGAGGAGGTTGGCTGGTCGTGTGTTTCTAAAGGTGTGAGGAGAGGAGGTTGGCAGTTTGTGTGTTTCTAAAGGTGTGAGGAGAGGTGGTTGGTAGTTTGTGTGTTTCTAAAGGTGTGAGGAGAGGAGGTTGGCTGGTCGTGTGTTTCTAAAGGTGTGAGGAGAGGAGGTTGGCTGGTCGTGTGTTTCTAAAGGTGTGAGGAGAGGAGGTTGGTAGTTTGTGTGTTTCTAAAGGTGTGAGGAGAGGAAGTTGGCTGGTCGTGTGTTTCTAAAGGTGTGAGGAGAGGAGGTTGGCATTTTGTGTGTTTCTAAAGGTGTGAGGAGAGGAGGTTGGCTGGTCGTGTGTTTCTAAAGGTGTGAGGAGAGGAGGTTGGCTGGTCGTGTGTTTCTAAAGGTGTGAGGAGAGCAGGTTGGCTGGTCGTGTGTTTCTAAAGGTGTGAGGAGAGGAGGTTGGCAGTTTGTATGTTTCTAAAGGTGTGAGGAGAGGAGGTTGGCAGTTTGTGTGTTTCTAAAGGTGTGAGGAGAGGAGGTTGGCAGTTTGTGTGTTTCTAAAGGTGTGAGGAGAGGAGGTTGGCAGTTTGTGTGTTTCTAAAGGTGTGAGGAGAGGAGGTTGGCAGTTTGTGTGTTTCTAAAGGTGTGAGGAGAGGAGGATGGCTGGTCGTGTGTTTCTAAAGGTGTGAGGAGAGGGGGTTGGCAGTTTGTGTGTTTCTAAAGGTGTGAGGAGAGGAGGGTTGGCTGGTCGTGTGTTTCTAAAGGTGTGAGGAGAGGAGGTTGGCTGGTCGTGTGTTTCTAAAGGTGTGAGGAGAGGAGGTTGGCTGGTCGTGTGTTTCTAAAGGTGTGAGGAGAGGAGGTTGGTAGTTTGTGTGTTTCTAAAGGTGTGAGGAGAGGAGGTTGGCTGGTCGTGTGTTTCTAAAGGTGTGAGGAGAGGAGGTTGGCTGGTCGTGTGTTTCTAAAGGTGTGAGGAGAGGAGGTTGGTAGTTTGTGTGTTTCTAAAGGTGTGAGGAGAGGAGGTTGGCTGGTCGTGTGTTTCTAAAGGTGTGAGGAGAGGAGGTTGGCTGGTCGTGTGTTTCTAAAGGTGTGAGGAGAGGAGGTTGGCTGGTCGTGTGTTTCTAAAGGTGTGAGGAGAGGAGGTTGGCTGGTCGTGTGTTTCTAAAGGTGTGAGGAGAGGAGGTTGGCAGTTTGTATGTTTCTAAAGGTGTGAGGAGAGGAGGTTGGCAGTTTGTGTGTTTCTAAAGGTGTGAGGAGAGGAGGTTGGCAGTTTGTGTGTTTCTAAAGGTGTGAGGAGAGGAGTTTGGCAGTTTGTGTGTTTCTAAAGGTGTGAGGAGAGGAGGTTGGCAGTTTGTGTGTTTCTAAAGGTGTGAGGAGAGGAGGTTGGCAGTTTGTGTGTTTCTAAAGGTGTGAGGAGAGGAGGTTGCGTCACAGATTGCACCCTCTTCCCTTTGTAGTGCAATACTTTTGACCAGGGCACATAGGGAGCCCATAGGACAAGGGGCCCATAGCACTATATAGGGAATAGGGTGCCATTTGGAACACATCTCTTCACAACCACTAACAGAGGGTTCTCCACATGTCTCTCATTGGTCACATCACAGGAAAGGAGATCATTTCAAATAGACTACATTCCTGTTTGATCTGGGAGCAGCCTCTCTTCTCCTCTCCCACGCATGGCCCTTTTTTCATTGTGATATTTTTTTTTATTTCACCGAGCCATGACCCAGTTAAAATGAGTGATACGGAAGACATCTCTTCCCTCCTGACAATCCCTGACAATATTTTGCAGTTGTAAAAAAAAAAAAAAAAGGGGGAAGTTGGAGTAACAGAAGTTTAGTTG
>NW_025535442.1:0-12500 GCF_020615455.1 Coregonus clupeaformis | reverse complement strand
CGTGACAGACACACACACACACACACACACACACACACACACACACACACACACACGCACACGCACACGCACACACACACACACACACACACACACACACACACACACACACACACACACACACACACACACACACACACACACACACACACACACACACACACACACATAAACACACACACACACACACACACACACACAAGCCCCATGACTCTGTGACCTCCTATCTGACCTGGCACAAAATGGACTCTCCATTTAGGAATAGCCTCGAACACAGCACACAAGACCACGAACAAAAATATTATTTTTTATTTAGTTATTTTTATTTTTTTATAAATAAGTCCCAAGTCAGACGCAGAAGGAGCCAATGCATGAAAATAATTGGAGCCCAAGGGGTAATATTTGTTCTCCTGAAATAATAATTATTCGTACCGTCTTTGTGAGCTAACAGAGGGAGAGGGAGAATCCAACATTATGTTTCCATCAATAACCATTTGCATTATGGTCTGTGGAGGCAGGGGGTGCTGCGTCCCAAATGACACCCTATTCCCTACTTACGACCACAAAAGTAGTGCACTATTTAGGAGATAGGTTGCCATTTGGGACGCTGCCAGGGAGGAAGACAGTTGTATTTCATGTCTCTGGCCTCATTGTTTGCAAGCATCACAGACAGTAGATATACAGCAGTATGTGAACACCTCTTCAAATGAGTGGATTCGGCTATTTCAGCCACACCCGTTGCTGACAGGTGTATAAAATCGACCACACAGCCATGCAATCTCCATAGACAAACGTTGGCAGTAGAATGGCCCGTACTGAAGAGCTCAGTGACTTTCAACGTGGCACCGTCATAGGATGCCACCTTTCCAACATGTCAGTTCGTCAAATTTCTGCCCTGCTAGAGCTGCCCCCGGTCAACTGTAAGTGCTGTTATTGTGAAGTGGAAACGTCTAGGAGCAACAACGGCTCAGCCAAGAAGTGGTAGGCCACACAAGCTCACAGAACGGGACCGCAGAGTGCTGAAGCGTGTAACGTGTAAAAATCGTCTGTCCTCGGTTGCAACACTCACTCCAGAGTTCCAAACTGCCTCTGGAAGCAACATCAGCACAATAACTTTTTTTCGGGAGCTTCATGAAATGGGTTTCCATGGCCGAGCAGCCGCACACAAGCCTAAGATCACCACGTGCAATGCCAAGCGTCGGCTGGAGTGGTGTAAAGCTCTCCGCCATTGGACTCTGGAGCAGTGGAAACGCGTTCTCTGGAGTGATGAATCACGCTTCACCGTCTGGCAGTCCAACGGGCAAATCTGGGTTTGGCGTATGCCAGGAGAACGCTATCTGCCCCAATGCATGGTGCCAACTGTAATGTTTGGTGAGGAGGAATAATCGTCTGGGGCTGTTTTTCATGGTTCGGGCTAGGCCCCTTAGTTCCAGTGAAGGGAAATCTTAACGCTATAGCATACAATGTCATTCTAGACGATTCTGTGCTTCCAACTTTGTGGCAACAGTTTGGGGAAGGCCCTTCCTGTTTCAGCATGACAATGCCCCCGGGCACAAAGTGAAGTCCATACAGAAATTATTTGTTGAGATCGGTGTGGTAGAACTTGACTGGCCTGCACAGAGCCCTGACCTCAACCCCATCGAACACCTTTGGGATGAATTGGAACGCCGACTGCGAGCCAGCGCCTAATCGACCAACAACAGTGTCCGACCCCATTAATGCTCTTGTGGATGAATGGAAGCAAGTCCCTGCAGCAATGTTCCAACATCTAGTGGAAAGCCTTCCCAGAAGAGTGGAGGCTGTTATAGCAGCAAAGGGGGGGGACCAACTCCATATTAATGCCCATGATTTTGGAATGAGATGTTGGACGAGCAGATGTCCACATACTTTTGGTCATATAGTGTACATAAAAAGAAAACAGTAACAATAAATTAATAATGAGGCTATATACAAGGCGTAAGTTACCAAGTCAGTCAGTGTACTGGGGTAGGAGATAGTTGGGGTTATTCAAATTAAAGTTCAAGTTCAAGTTATCTTTATTGTCCCAATTGAGAATATTTGTTCTGCAGTCAGGGTTCAACAATAAAAGACAACAACATTAAAAACAGTGACAACCACACAACCGATATACACATAACATGAAACAATGAAATTGATAAAAAGGAGCAATAGTTGTGCAAAAGTGCAGCAATAAATAGACTTGTAGGTAGGCGGTGAAAAGCAGAAAGTCCGGGTAGCCGTTTAATAAACTGTTCAGCAGTCTTATGGCTTTGGGGTAGAAGCTGTTTAGGAGCCTTTTGGTCCCAGACTTGGCGATCCGGTACCGCTTGCTGTGTGGTAGCAGAGAGAACAGACTGCAACTTGGGTGACTGGAGTCTTTGAGAATTTATAGGGCCTTCCTCTGACACCGCCTGGTATAGAGGTCCTGGATAGCAGGGAGCTCGGCCCCAGTGATGTACTGGGCCATACGCACTACCCTCTGTAGCGCCTTGCGGTCTGCTGCCGAGCAGTTGCCATACCAAGCGGTTATGCAGCCAGTCAAGATGTTCTCAATGGTGCAGCTGTATAACTTTTTGAGGATCTGAGGGCCCATGCCAAATCTTTTCAGTCTCCTGTGGGGAAAGTGGCGTTGTCGTGCCGACTGTGATGGTGTCCGGACCATTAGTGATGTAGACACAGAAGAACTTGAAGCTCTCGACCGTCTCCACTACAGCCCTGTCAATGTGAATTGGGGCGTGCTCTGCCCTCTGTTTCCTGTAGTCCACGATCAGCTCCTTTGTCTTGCTGACGTTGAGGCAGAGGTTGTTGTCCTGGCACCACACTGCCAGGTCACCTGACCTCCTCCCTGTACGCTGTTTCATCGTCGTCGGTGATCAGGCCAAACTTAATAATAATGTTGGAGTCGTGCCTGGCCATGCAGTCCTGGGTGAACAGGGAGTACAGGAGGGGGCTAAGCATGCACCCCTGAGGGGCCCCCATGGCAGATGTGGTGTTGCCTACCCTCATCACCTGGGGGCGGCCCGTCAAAGTCCAGTATCCAATTGCAGAGGGAGGTGTTTAATCCCAGGTTCCTTAGCTTTGTGATGAACTTGGAAAGCGCTATGGTGTTGAATGCTGAGCTGCAGTCAATGAACAGCATATTCACTTAGGTGTTCCTTTTGTCCAGGTGGGAAAAGGCAGTGTGGAGTGCAATAGAATAGAGAGAGTCCTCTGTGGATCTGTTGAGGCGGTATGTGAATTGGAGTCCAGGGTGTCTGCGATGATGGTGATGATGTGATCCATAACAAGCATTTCATGGCTACAGATGTGAGTGCTACGGGGCGATGGTCATTTTGACAGGTTACCTTGGCATTCTTGGCACGGGGACTGGTTGTTTGCTTGAAACGTGTAAGGTATTACAGATTGGGTCAGGGAGAGGTTGAAAATGTCAGTGAAGACACTTGCCAGCTGATCAGTGCATGCTCTGAGTACGCGTTCTGGTAATCCATCTGGCCCTGCGGCCTTGTGAATGTTAACCTGTTTAAAGGTCTTACTCACATCAGCTATGGAGAGCGTGATCACACAGTCGTCCAGGAAGTGCTGGTGCTCTCATGCATAGTTCAGTGTTGCTTGCCTCGAAGCGTAGAATTGATTTCGCTCGTGTGTGTAGGCTCGCGTAACTAGGCAGCTCACGGCTGGGTTTCCCTTTGTAATCCGTGATAGTTTGCGAGCCCTGCCACATCCGACGAGCTTCGGGTTCATAAGATTCTGTCTTTAGTCCTGTATTGACACTTAACCTGTATGATGGTTCATTGGAGGTCATAGAGGGATTTCTTACAAGCGTCTGGATTTGTTTCCCGCTCCTTGAACGCGGCAGCTCTACCCTTTAGCTCAGTGCGGATGTTGCCTGTAATCCATGGTTTCTGGTTGGGATATGTACGTACGGTTACTGTGGGGACTACGTCGTCGATGAGGTAAACTACTCAATGCCATCAGTTGAATCTTTCTAACTGTGCCCTTTCACAAAAGCTCTCAACCTTTAACCTATATACTTATTATGGACACAGTATGCTTTACATTAGTTATCTTGTTGTTATTAGTTGTTGTTAGTTGTTATTAGTCCCATCCTTCAACTCCATTCAACACCACCCATCTATCTCTTAACACCATCCATATAGGATTTCTATTTGCCATATATTTTTCAACTGTACTGTGATGTTTTACAAAAAGTTAAGTGCAAGCATTGGTTTTTGGTGGTAACTAGACAGCTACGAAAAATATAGATGAAAGCTCTCTTGGTAAATAGTGTGTTCTACAGTTTATCATGAGGTACTCTACCTCAGGCAGAACCTCCATGTTCTTAATATTAGAGATCGAACACCAACTGCCAAAAACAGCTCGATTTATAATATTTTTAAAAATATATTTCCATGTCCTTGTTCAGCCACGACTAGGTGAAACATAGGATAGGATACATACATAGGAAATGACAGTTCATTGGATCACATTGACAGGATAGTATCGAACGGAGCTCATCCCAGATTATTTTCCAGTGATTGCACATTCGCCAATAGAACGGAGGGGTAAATGGCGACTTCTCAACTCGCCGTCACGGGTCTCGTTAGATATATCCCGCACGACGACCCCTATAGCTCCGCCTCCTCCGGGATGACGATTATGTCCTTTGCCTCTGATTCGTTGAAATAGAAGTCCAGGTTAATAATAGCTGCTTAGCTGTTTTGATGTCCAGAAGCTCTTTTCGGTCATAACATTATGAAAAAAAACAACAACAAAAAAAACAAGATGGCACATATTGGTCAGGCGCAATTCTCAGAAAACAAATACCAGATTTTTATTTATTTTTTTAAGTTATTGAAATATTAATTACGTGCCTTTGCAACCCTAGCTAGGACAGCTAATGAGGTCTCCTAAATATCTGTTGACTAGTTGGGACTCTTGTGATAGCCATTTTTCTATTCTAAGAATCTTTGTGGATACAGCCCCAGGACCATGGGCCTCAACCTGTTATTTTTTGTACCCCAGTCTTTTCGGTCAACCATCATCTGATTGAAGGCCTCTTTTTTTTTTTTTTCATTGGCTTGCTTCCGAGAAAACTGCTGTTCTACCTGGTAGAGAGATAATGCACATAAACACTTAAACACAACCTTCATTCTCTCACTTCCTGACGTAGCTTCTTTAGAATCCTAGAATATCATTCTCGGTTCTGTCTGCTGCCTCTTCAGGATGGTGACTTTGTGGACGGACATTTTTTAACGTCTCTTTCTAGAGGAGGCGGGGAGAGAGCAAGAACAACGAGGATCCAGAGGAAGTGAAAGACTGCGTTCATCTTCCGTAATCAGAGAGCCAGTTATGCCGCCAATCCTGCCACGGCATCTCTTTCTACCCACGCCCTCTCACATATATCATCGTTTTTAGAGAGATAGGAGTCTGAAAACAAGTGACAATATTCCTTGTCAAACTCATTTTCAAAAACATAACCCCTTGAATATTATTTTTCAACGGTTTGTTTTTTCAATTCCAACCCTTTTCCATATGTCGTCTGGTTTCCTCTTGGATCTGTAGAAATGGGGACATAAGATGAGAACAGAGAATAGACATGAAAGGGGGAGAGAGCAGGAACACACATAACTGTACCAGTGTAAACCTTTATTTTAGCAATACATGCCATTGAAAAAAAATCGAATCATAGCATCCTTTTTTTGGCCAGTAGGTGGTGCTGTGTTGGACACAGTAGGTCAGATAGATAGAGCCTGTCTGCATTCCTGATTCCTCTAACTGTTAGCTTACCCGTGGAATATTGACATAGGCTCAGATAGATAGAGCCTGTCTGCATTCCTGATTTCTCTAACTGTTAGCTTACCCGTGGAATATTGACATAGGCTCAGATAGATAGAGCCTGTCTGCATTCCTGATTCCTCTAACTGTTAGCTTACCCGTGGAATATTGACACAGGCTCAGATAGATAGAGCCTGTCTGCATTCCTGATTCCTCTAACTGTTAGCTTACCCGTGGAATATTGACACAGGCTCAGATAGATAGAGCCTGTCTGCATTCCTGATTCCTCTAACTGTTAGCTTACCCGTGGAATATTGACACAGGCTCAGATAGATAGAGCCTGTCTGCATTCCTGATTCCTCTAACTGTTAGCTTACCCGTGGAATATTGACACAGGCTCAGATAGATAGAGCCTGTCTGCATTCCCTGATTCCTCTAACTGTTAGCTTACCCGTGGAATATTGACACAGGCTCAGATAGATAGAGCCTGTCTGCATTCCTGATTCCTCTAACTGTTAGCTTACCCGTGGAATATTGACACAGGCTCAGATAGATAGAGCCTGTCTGCATTCCTGATTCCTCTAACTGTTAGCTTACCCGTGGAATATTGACATAGGCTCAGATAGATAGAGCCTGTCTGCATTCCTGATTCCTCTAACTGTTAGCTTACCCGTGGAATATTGACATAGGCTCAGATAGATAGAGCCTGTCTGCATTCCTGATTTCTCTAACTGTTAGCTTACCCGTGGAATATTGACACAGGCTCAGATAGATAGAGCCTGTCTGCATTCCTGATTCCTCTAACTGTTAGCTTACCCGTGGAATATTGACATAGGCTCAGATAGATAGAGCCTGTCTGCATTCCTGATTCCTCTAACTGTTAGCTTAACCGTGGAACATTGACACAGGCTCAGAAACACTTGTGTTTCAAACACGGTCCTGTTTTATCAATTGCTGCGCTGATCAATGGATAGTTCATTACCTCTGTCAAAATAATAGGTAGCTTAAAGTTATGTTTGCACTTGTATTTATTTTTTTGCAATAAAGATGGTGACGCAACAGTGATGCACATTTACAATAGGTTTATATCAAAAAAAATATACATACAGCCAAATGGCCAAATGATATACTTACAACGGTATACATCATTTTAATAGCAGGAAACTAAAGTCCATTATCCCTCCTAAGCAACCTGCCGACACATAGTTTGAAGTACCAATACCAACATAGTTACTGTAGTAGGTCAAAGCTGTGTGCTGGAAAACCTTGGTAGAGCATGGGTGGAATAGGCATTGTGATGCTCATGTGAATTTCCTTTTTTTTCCGGCTTCAGACAGATGCCTACTTCTTACATAAAACTGTTTTTTGTTTGTTTTTACAGTAGAATACCTCATGGTAAGTTGCAGACCCTTTTATTAAAGGTCTATGTGCAGACCGGCTGGCAGGTGTCTTCACAGACATTTTCAGTCTCTCAGTCTCAGACACACATCAACACCGTCGTCCCAGACACTCTAGACCCACTCCAATTTGCATATCGCCCCAACAGATCCACAGATGACGCAATCTCAATTGCACTTCACACTGGCCCTCTCCGACCTGGACAGGAGGGGAAATAACTATGTGAGAGTGCTGTTCATTGACTACAGCTCAGCGTTCAACACCATAGTGTACACATCACGAAGCTAAGGACCCTGGGACTCAACACCTCCCTCTAGAACTGGACCCTGGACTTCCTGACGGGACGGCCCCCAGGTGGTGAGGGTAGGCAACAACACCTCCGCCACGCTGACCCTCAACACGGGGGCCCCTCAGGGGTGTCCCTACTGTATATACTCACTCACACACACTACACTGTTACTCCCACACAAATCCCTCACACATTCAAACACCACATACGCATGCACACACACACACACACACACACACACACACACACACACACACACACACACACACACACACACACACACTCACACACAACACACAAACACATACCGAAGCAACACAAACAAACATACATACACATAAGCTCACTGACATAAACACACTTTTAAACTCATCATTTGCTGCTGCTACTCTGTTCTTTATTTTACTCTTATTATAATATATCCTGATGCCTAGTCACTTTACCCTGCCTTCATGTACATATCTACCTCAAATACCTTATTATTATCTATCCTGATGCCTAGTCACTTTACCCTGCCTTCATGTACATATCTACCTCAAATACCTTATTATTATCTATCCTGATGCCTAGTCACTTTACCCTGCCTTCATGTACATATCTACCTCAAATACCTTATTATTATCTATCCTGATGCCTAGTCACTTTACCCTGCCTTCATGTACATATCTACCTCAAATACCTTATTATTATCTATCCTGATGACTAGTCACTTTACCCTGCCTTCATGTACATATCTACCTCAAATACCTTATTATTATATATCCTGATGCCTAGTCACTTTACCCTGCCTTCATGTACATATCTACCTCAAATACCTTATTATTATCTATCCTGATGACTAGTCACTTTACCCTGCCTTCATGTACATATCTACCTCAAATACCTTATTATTATATATCCTGATGCCTAGTCACTTTACCCTGCCTTCATGTACATATCTACCTCAAATACCTTATTATTATCTATCCTGATGCCTAGTCACTTTACCCTGCTTTCAAGTACATATCTACCTCAAATACCTTATTATTATCTATCCTGATGCCTAGTCACTTTACCCTGCCTTCATGTACATATCTACCCTCAAATACCTTATTATTATCTATCCTGATGCCTAGTCACTTCTACCCTGCCTTCATAAACATACAGTGGGTGAACAAGTATTTGATACACTGCCGATTTTGCAGGTTTTCTACTTACAAAGCATGTAGAGGTTCGTAATTGTGGGGCTGTCCAGAATGTGGAAATCCAGAAAATCACATTGTACGATTTTTAAGTAATTAATTTGCATTTTATTGCATGACATAAGTATTTGTTGATACATCAGAAAAGCAGAACTTAACATTTGGTACAGAAACCTTGTTCAATTACAGATCATACGTTTCCTGTAGGTCTTGACCAGGTTTGGTACACACTGCAGCAGGGATTTTGGCCCACTCCTCCATACAGACCTTCTCCAGATCCTTCAGGGTTTCGGGCCTGTCGCTGGGCACACGGACTTTCAGCCCTCCAAAGATGTTCTATTGGGTTCAGGTCTGGAGACTGGCTAGGCCACTCCAGGACCTTGAGATGTCACGGAGCCACTCCTTAGTTGCCCTGGCTGCAGGCCTTGGGGTCGTTGTCATGCTGGAAGACCCAGCCACCCACCCACCACAAGCTCTTACTGAGGGAAGGAGGTTGGACAAGATCTCGACATGACCCCATCCATCCTCCCCTCAATACGGTGCAGTCATTCTGTCCCTTTTGCAGAAAGCATCCCCAAAGATTCCACCTCCATGCTTCACGGTTGGGATGGTGTTCTTGGGGGTTGTACTCATCCTTCTTCTTCCTCCCAAACACGGCGAGTGGAGTTTAGACCAAAAGCTCTATTTTTGTCTCATCAGACCACATGACCTTCTCCCATTCCTCCCCTGATGATCCAGATGGTCATTGGCAAACTTCAGACGGGCCTGGACATGCGCTGGCTTGAGCAGGGGGGATCTTGCAGGCGCTGCAGGATTTAACCATGACGGGCGTAGGGTGTGTTACTCATTGATGGTTTTCTTTGAGACTGTGGTCCCAGCTCTCTTCAGGTCATTGACCAGGTCCTGCCGTATTGTTCTGGGCTGATCCTCACCTTCTCATGATCATTGATGCTCTACAAGCGGTGAGACCTTGCATGGAGCCCTGTGACCGAGGGTGATTGGACTGTCATCTTTAACTTCTACATTTTCTAATACCGCGCCAACAGTTGGTGCCTTCTCACCAAGGCTGCTTGCCTATTGTCCTGTAGCCCATCCCCCAGCCTTGTGCATGTCTACAATTTTAGCCCTGATGTCCTTACACAGCTCTCTGGTCTTGGCCATTGTGGGAGAGGTTAGAGTCTGTTTGATTGAGGTAAGGACAGGTGTCTTGTATACAGGTAACGAGTTCAAACAGGTGCAGTTAATACAGGTAATGAGTGGAGAACAGGGAGGGCTTCTTAAAGAAAAAACTAACAGAGCTGGAATTCTTACTGGTTGGTAGGTGATCAAATACTTATGTCATGCACAAAAGCAAATTAATTACTTAAAAATCATACAATGTGATCTTCTGATTTTTGTTTTAGACTCCGTCTCTCAGTTACAGTTGAAGTGTACCTATGACAACAATTACAGACTCTACATGCTTTGTAGTGCAGGGAAAACCTGCAAAATTGGCAGTGTATCAAATACTTGTTCTCCACTGTATCTACCTCACATCAGTAACCCAGGCTATATACAGGGGTACCAGTACAGAGTCAATGTGCGGGGGCACAGGTTAGTCGAGGTAATTGAGGTAATATGTACATGTGGGTAGAGTTAAAGTGACTATGCATAGATAATAAACAGAGAGTAGCAACAGCGTAAAGATGGTGGGGGGCGGTAGGTCAATGCAAATAGTCCGGTAGCCAAGATTAGCTGTTCAGGAGTCTTATGGCTTGGGGTAGAAGCTATTAAGAAGCCTTTTGGACCTAGACCGCTTATTGTGCGGTAGCAGAGAGAACAGTATATGACTTGGGTGGCTGGAGTCTTTGGCAATTTTTAGGGCCTTCTCTGATACCACCTGCAAGAGGTCCTGGATGGCTGGAAGCTTGACTCCCAGTGATGTACTGGGCCGTTACGCATTACCCTCTGTAGTGCCTTGCGTCGGAGGATGAGCAGTTGCCATACTAGAGTGGTGATGCAACCAGTCAGGTCCGCTTGAAACATGCTGTTGGTATTACAGACCTCGGGCCAGGGACAGGCAAAAAATATCAGAAGACACTTGCCAGTTGGTTAGCGCGTGCTCGAGTACACGCCTGGTAATCCGTCTGGCCTCGTGGCCTTGTGAATGTTGAATTTGTTTAAAGGTCTTACTCACATTGGCTACAGAGAGCGTGATCACACAGTCGCCTGTAACAGCTGGTGCTCTCACCATGCTTCAGTGTTGCTTGCCTCGAACCTCGCATAGAAGTCAGTTAGTCTGCCTGGTAGGCTTGTGTCACTGGACAGCTCGCGGTTGCACTTCCCCTTTGTAGTCCTTAATAGTTTGCAAGCTCCTGCCATTATCCGACGAGCGCCGGAGCCGGTGTAGTAAGATTCAATCTTGGTCCTGTATTGGACGTTTTGCCTGTTTGATGGTTCCCAAAGGGCATAGCAGGATTTCTTATAAGCCGTCCGGCCTAGAGTCCCGCTCCTGAAAGCGGCAGCCCTACCCGTTAGCTCTGTGCTGAAAATCTGGCCCTAATGGCCAAGTGTACTGTTATAATCACCACCCGGCACAGCCACAGAAGGGGACAGCAACCCATCAGAGCCTGGTTCCTTTCTAGGTTTCTTCCAGGTTTCTGCCTTTCTAGGGAGTTTTTCCTAGCCACCGTGATTCTATATCTGCATTGCTGCTGTTTGGGGTTTTAGGCTGGGTTTCTGTGTAGTACTTTGTGACATCTGCTGATGTAAAAAGGGCTTTAAAAATACAATTTGTTTGATTGATTGATTGATGTTGGGGTATGTACTCAGTCACTTTACCCTGCCTTCACATACATATCTACCTCAAATACCTTGTTATTATTGTCTATCCAGATGCCTAGCCGTCACTTTACCCTGCCTTCATAAGAGCACCTGGGTCACGCCTGACCTTGAGAGCCCTGTTTTCTCTAGTTGGTTTGGTCAGGTGTGAATTCTAGATGTTCTATTTCTATGTTTGCCGGGTGTGGTTCCCAATCAGAGGCAGCTGTCTATCGTTGTCTCTGACTGGGGATCATACTTAGGCAGCCATGTTGCCTACCTTAGTTGTGAGATCTTGGTTTCTGTTTCTGGCTTGTGGTTGTGTAGCCTGTTGAACGTCACGCCACGCTCGCTTGCATTTTGTTTGTTTTGTTCTGTATTCAGTTAATAAAAGGAATACGTACGCATACCATCAGCTGCACCTTGGTCCGAGCCGTCTATCAACGAGCGCCGCCAGAGGATCCCACCACCAAAGGACCAGGAGGAGCAGACATGCTGGACAGGTGGGGAAAACATTCTGGACATGGGAGGAGATATTGGCTCAGGTAAGAACCCCAAAGGAAGAAGCCCAGGCAGGAAAGGATCAACGGCGACATCGTGAAACCAAGACCGTCGAAGGAAGCTCCGAGCCAGCCTCAATAAAACATTTTGGGGGGCACACAGGGTGGTTGGCGAATGCAGCAGGATGGCCCTGAAAGGGCTGACTGTAGAGGAGGAGGAGGAACGCGAGACAGAGACCTGCAGATCAGCACTCTGAGAGAGGAGACCACCACCACGGGGCCCTGATAGCTGAGAGGGAGCAGGGAATCTCCCTTCAGAGGGAGGCGCTGCAGGAGCCCACAGGAAGAAGGAGTCAGTGGATGCACGGAGAGAGTGAGCTGGACAGGCAACAGGAGGAGCTGAGAGAGGAGTTAACCCTCCAGCAGCAGAGAGCTCAGTCCTTAGAGCAGAGGCTGGCGGAGTCAGGTTTCAGAGTAGAGCCAAGTCCCCGCATCTCGCGACAGCTGGGACCGCTCAGGCACCCTGGTGATGCGGTGATACGCACCAGCCTCCAGTGC